>NW_027507764.1:274006463-274231463 GCF_037356315.1 Lithobates pipiens | reverse complement strand
CCATCGTGGTTCGGCTGGTTGTACTCAGTCAAAGTGACCGTTCTGCCAAAGGTGCTTTATTTGTTCAGGACCCTTCCGATAGCAATAGTAGGGAGAGATCTCCAGCAGTTTCAAGCAAAACTATTGAATTATATATGGGGACACAAGACCCAGGCTGAGCAGATGTATATTATATGCGCCAAAATTGAAAGGAGGCCTTGGATTGCCTGATTTACTAAAGTATTCCCACACGGCACAATTATCCAAACTGATCCGATTCCACACACAACAGCCCAGACCGATCTGGATGTCGTTAGAGTCCTCCCTATACCCAGATAAAGAGATTAGCCACTTAATGTGGATGAAAGGGAAGGATAGACCGATCATACTGTGTCCAACTTTATCCTTCTCACTAAATTTATGGGATTGGCTGGTAACTTCCTACAAATTTAAATCCCAACACACCCCGCTGGGCTCATTGTTTAATAATCCCACATTCACCCCAGGTCTTCAACCCCAAGTCTTCTCATGGTGGACTAACAAAGGCTTGCTACGAATAGCGGATCTCTGCGATCAGAGGTGCTTTGTCAAAATCGGTCCTGCAGGAAAAATATAGCCTCCCAAATTCGGAACTTTCGCTATTCTCAGATAGCGCATTTCCTGGAGTCATTGAATCACACCTCTGATCTCACCACATTTACCCCTCTGTAGGACTTTTGACAAACATACTGGCCACATATCTCAGATCTATGGTATTTTTATCCACAGTCTCTCAAAAACTGCTATACATGCACAGATGGGAACAAGATATTGACACTACCTTAGAAATGGAGGAGTGGAGTAAAATAGTACAAAATGCATCTAAATCACTTATTAATACCTCTCTGATAGAGGCAAACTACAAAGTATTGATGAGGTAGGTGGTACATGATCCCAGTGCGGATAGCAACCTTCATACCAGGGTTCTGGATACACACGTATAATTTAATTTATTCTTTGACTCAAGTGAACCTCCTTATGAATGAACCTCTGAATGAACTGTTGGGGCACCCTGTGGAAAGGACATCAAAATCAATGCAAAAATGTATATCCTTTATATTTATTGCTGCAAGAATATCTATAGCCAAATCCTGGAGGTCTCCTACGATCCCTTTTTACCTATTTAAAACTAAACTATCATAGATAATGGTGAATGAACGTTTATCAGCAAATCTAGACGATAAGATCACTTGGTTTAACACAATATGGGATCCCTGGATCAAGTATCTCACAAGCACATAACGAGTTGGCCTGATACTGGAGGATCTTCCTCCAAGAATGGAGTGCATCCTATCTTCTACCCCCCCTTCCCCCACTTTTTTTTTTTTTCCTTTTTCCTTCTCTCTCTCTCCCCCTTTTATTCATTTTACCGCTTCTGTTTCCTTCTCCTCTTTCTTCTCGATCGAGTTTGACACTGCGTGGACTCTTGTACCTTTATATGGTCTTCGATCCCATGCAGAAAATCAGATGGTGGATCACAAGTTCGGTTCAGTTTTGACCCAAATAAGTAAATGAAGCGATGTATAGACTCCTCTGTATAGAGGTTTTACAGTTATGTAACAGATTTTTAATGTTTATTCGTATACACTCATTTTTCGCGCTTACAATAACAAAGGCTAATTTTGTATTTCTATCTGAAAAAATTTAATAAAAACATTGGAAACAAAAGGGGATTTCAGAACTAGTCAAGAAAGGAAAACTTTTGAACTAAGAATAATTCTATTTCACATAAGATAACGGACCTTTTCTAAATCGCTGTCCAACAGCTTTATGACCACCCTCACCTTTGTGACTGTTACTTTACGTCTAAGGCCGCGTACACACGGGCGGATTGTCTGCCCAACTAAGTTCGTCAGACAATCCGACAGACAGTCAGTTCAACTTTTGAATGAACGGACTTGACCACACACGATGAACACACAGTCCGCTGAAAGCTTGCGTGATGACGTGTACAGCACGTACGACGGGACTAGAAATACGACGTCCAATACACTGCAATGCAACCTTCGGCGTGTAAATCCTTTCTGAGCATGCGCCATACTTAGTCCGTCCAACTTGCCTACACACGAGCGGACTGTCTGCTGAAACCAAGTTTGGACGGACAAAATTACGGAAATTCCGAAAGACTTAGTCCGTCAGACTGTCCGCTGAAAAAGTCCGCTGAAGCCCACACACGAGCGGATTGTCCGCTGAAACACGGTTCAGCGGACTAAGTTGGGCAGACAATCCGCCCGTGTGTACGCGGCCTAAGTCTATAGCCCTTTTCCTGCCTTATCTTACTAACTGTACAAATTTGGTGCTGTCCCTTTAAATAATGAACCCCATTCATATTATAATATTGAATAAACAACTTAAAAGGGTCCCAAGTAAATCCACAGTGCATTTTGAAAGAAGATTTGCCAGCACACTAAGTGAGGCAATCCTTCACTACCACCAATGTAAAACTCAGCTCCTTACCAGATGATTAGACCTCTAATCATAAGGAGGTCTATTAAGATTTATTCCATGGTAAACAAATATCCGGGTAACCGGCTTTCAGTGAATGGCTTCAAAGGTGTTCACACTCCATTCAATATACTCAGTATGCCTTAAATCAGAAAAAATGCGCATAGTGTGACAAACAAAAATTCCCTTCTTTTTGAAGGGATTTCTTCTCCTGTTTTGGCTATAGGACAGGAAGTGAAGTGATACTGCAAAACATGGCTTTTGTATATCTTACCAGCATAGCCATTTATCATAATTCATATTTGCCAGATAGTGCTTAACTGCATTTTTTGTTCCTGGGTAGGCATTACTTTGTAACCATTTCAATATATTTTCATTTTAGAAAGGTCTATAAATATTTTAGACTGTTATTTTTAGCATATATAAAGGTGCCTGCTTGTGTCACACTGAAAAAGTTGTGAAGCTGCCCATATACAATGAAATTGAATCAATCTGTAAATTATGAATAGAAAAAAGGGGTTAGGCACTAACATAAATTCAAACCTCATAGTACTTGCATGCAAGCTAGGTGAAGGGTTTAGGAAAGATGGTGCTTTTTATACAATAACCGCTAACCAGGTAAATAATCTGCAATTAATTCCAAGTGTGGAATTTGTATTTGAAAGCCATAAAGAGTACATAAAGCAGGCTATCATTAGACTGTAAAAACAAACCCATCAGAGAGATGGCAGGATTGGCCAAATCCAACAATTTTGTACATTCTTAAGAACATGCTGGTGAGCTCAGCAACGCCAAAACATACTGTAAAAGCAACCTAAGAGCCTTCTATATAAAAAGAAACAGAATCAAACACGAATCCTTCACTCTTAAGTGCTTAAACAGGATCTTAAAAGACACTGCTTCCGCTTAAGCAAATCGATTACAAATGCTACGTGTCTCAACCAATATTTACTTTACACGAAGACATGGAAACATATCAAATGTTTACCGAACAATATCATTAAACTGTGCAGAATAGCATTACTGCTTACAGTTCTAATTCATGATTTTACTTTATACTAGAAGGTGAAAAAGTAAACTAAAGAAAAAATTTACATTATTGATCTCTTTACCAAATCCATTCAGCTAATTTGTGCTAAGAGGAGAATACAGTTCATACATGCATCTAATCTCACTAAATGTTTCCACAAAGTCTGTTCGTGTTTGGAGGTAGAGCTCTAACAATTTATTTATTTGATTTTGGATAGAGTGAAGATGGGTTAAATCTGCAGTTTTTTTTTTTGATTTGAAGAAAAGATTTCTCCTAACTTCCTGTTACAGAAAATTTTTAGGTTCTCCGCATATTCTAACTGAAAATCTATAAGGGCCCTTTCACATATAGACCATGTGTAAAGTGTGTTAACAAATGCATGTTAATGCACATTAGGGGGGATTAATAAAAAGTGTCTTGAGCCAGACATTGAGGCCCTGTTCCTCCACATCACTGAGTCACACCAGCATGATATGCAGGAGGTTCGCTCTGAAGTTCAGCAGCTCTCTGACAATATTACAGAGGGGGAATCCTCGGTGTCTGCTCTGGAGAGGAGGATGTCCACTGTGGAACAGGAGCAAGCATGCCAGGCAGAACACTCAGTTATATATAGAAGACCTCGTGGACTGAAACATTTTACGGCTCTGCAGCCTCCTGGAAGCCACTGGCTCAAAAGACTTGAGGGACACAGGTACCGCTATATTCCATTGTGTACTGGACTCTGTCCCTCCGGAATCACTAGACTTAGAATGGGTACATAGGGCACTGGGCCCTAAGTCAACTGACCCAGATAGACCCCCGGCGGAGAACATTCTGCACAAGGCCTGGAAAATGAGAACAATTGACTTTGACGGAGCTATTATCAAAATCTTGCCAGACTTGTCTAAGGCGACCCTACAGCTCCGAGTCGTGCTACGACCGCTGCTAGATCAGCTGTGAAAATTGAGCCACACATCGGTGGAGATTTCCATTTGTCCTGAACATCCGGAAGGGGACGTCTTTCTTTACATTACATCACCCAGTAGGCCTCCCGGAGCTGTTCGCTTTCCTGGAGATGCTGCCTATCTCCATACCTGATTGGCTGCAGCTGTTGCAGTTCTGCACCCATGGGCGGGTCTCCCGTTCCCCCAAGCAGGTCCACCTCCCCGTTCAGGCAGATCACGGAATATATCTCATACCCAGAGGCTAACCTATTCACAAGAGTCGTGATGGTACCCCTGTTAATGTGGAGCCTATTTAGGACTCTCCCATCCTGCCTGAAAATACACTGTCTTGTCTGTCCACGTGTGAAAACGCAAATGACGATATGCAACCGCATATCGGGTACTACTTATTATACCTCTTCTGAGGGCTTTGTACCTTTATGTAGACCCTGCCTGGCTCCGCCGAGGACTAAAATGTGGAAGACACTTATTCCAAAACCTTGTTAATGCATTTATTTCAAACCTACTTATCTTCTACTTATCTTCCTACTTACCTACACGCCTCCAGTTGACTTTGTGCCTCAATGTTTTTTCTCCCCAGTCGGCTCATTTGCAATTGGGACAACATGAGTTATATTAGAGACAATGCTGAGCGTCTTTTAAGGGACCTGTCCATCATATCTATTGCCTTGAGGGGTATACCCCCTTTTCATATTCGATCCCCCTTTTTTCCCTCGCTACAGAGGTTTCTAGCGGTCAGTCACTGCGATCAAAAAGCGCCATCTCTGTATGCTCACCAGTCCATAAGAGTGCAACTTACCTGAAATGTGTACAGTGTTTAAGTGCTTTAGTATTGTTTATATGACACTCTGGAATTCAAGGCCTTCCAGCAACATGGAAATACCCCTTGCTAGGCAGGGGGGTTGGGGTTCCGACTTCCTCAGTTTTACTGCCTACATATGTTGTATCTCATAATGTGTGGGACTGCTACGCAGCCCCTTCTGATGCCTGAAGACACTAAGGTGTCTGCCTCACTCAGGAGGGACTGCTGACTTTATTCTCTATGTTCCCTGTATTTTGAGACATTTGTTGGGTTTTGTTGTTTTATTAGGTTCATGTTGGTTACTCGTCCACTGGTCTCTCTGCACACTGGACTCAACGCTGGAAAGCCCGATTTTTCAGCCGGTGTGTCTAATCTAGGATTCAGATACCCCAAGACTCAGTGTTCAGCGGTGACCCCCACAGGAGAGATTTTTTTTGTACCTGGGTGATTTTATCTGATTTATTTATCTAAATTATGTTTTTACAGTGTATTCGCAGATGTCACACTCTTGGTGCTGTTCTGCTGTTACATGTGTGGCACTCAGAGTTCATTTCTACTATTTTATATATAGGTTGTTGATCATAACATGTTCGTACTGTCATCAGAGGGTGGGGAGCGGTTTCCTTCCCCCACTCTTGACCACTTCCCTACTTAGGCCTGCACTCACTTAGGTGATTGTGTGTGATTACCTCTACTCTATTCTACTTACTACTTTAGCTGTTATCGGGAGACACAGGTTTTCCCTATACTCCCCATCCTCCCACTAGGGTTTTAGAACCCCCTCTGCTTTCTTCTCTAATCTCCCTTATCTCACCACTTGTTTTTCTGTTCTTCCCATCCACTTCTCCCCTTCCCCCTCCTCCTTGTGGTTTGAATGTGTTTTTTTCTTTATCCCCCCCCCCCCACATGATTAATACTTGGATAAATCCGTCTTGAATTAGCATAATTGTAATGTGCATCCTCCGTACCGTTCGAATGACAAATACTATTACAATTCATTCTACATATCAATACATCCATTGTTTACAGTAATGTTAATCAATATACTATTTAAAATTGAATTTCTCATATAATACACAATAGTAAAACTTTTACCACATCTTTATTCCTAAAACTAATTATTACTGCATCCCGCCATACTGATAGTTTCCCCCAAACGGCAGTATACATATCTTAATTAAAAACTTCTATAAACGCACATCTACATAAAAATAACTTATTTTCAAGTATCAAATTCATGGGCTTTATAAAATTTATAATTCTAGTACTATATCCCATAAAACTCCAAAACGCGTAGGGAAACTAATACTGTGACCAACCATAATGATATTCTGTATGGGTGATCTATTTTTGATACTTTATGTATGATGCTGTTTAATTCTCTTTATGGCATGATTTTAGTTTATTAAATACATTTTGTTCTTTGTTGTATACTTTTTTGTGTATGTGCCTAAAAAGTCCACCCCCAGGGGAACCCCTCTCTCTCTTGATGGGTTCTTTAAACCATTAATGACATTGGGCTCATCATATCTCAAAGACAGTAGGGATTTGATAGTATTATTACAAAAAGTAACAGCCACAAAAAATATGCTTATAGTTACAGTGGATGTTGAATCCCTTTATACCAAAATTCAACACAAGAACGCCTTGGGAGCTCTTCAGTGGGCATTTGAAAAAGAGTCAACTTAACCACTTACAGACCGGACCATTTTGCTGGTCAAAGACTAGACCACTTTTTGCGATTCGGCACTGCGTCGCTTTAACTGACAATTACGCGGTCGTGCGATGTGGCTCCCAAACAATATTGACGTCCTTTTTTTCCCACAAATAGAGCTTTCTTTTGGTGGTATTTGATCACCCCTGCGGTTTTTATTTTTTGCGCTATAAACAAGAATAGAGCAACACTTTTGAAAAAAACGCATTATTTTTTACTTTTTGTTATAATAAATATTCCCCCAAAATATATAAAAAAACCATTTTTTTCCCTCAGTTTAGGCCGATACGTATTCTTCTACATATTTTTGGTAAAAAAATCGCAATAAGCGATTATTGATTGGTTTGCGCAAAAGTTATAGCATTTACAAAATAGGGATAGTTTTATAGCATTTTTATTATTAATTTTTTTTTTTTTTTTTTTACTAGTAATGTCGGCGATCAGCGATTTTTATTGTGACTTGCGACATTGTGAGGGACCCATCGGACATTTTTGACACATTTTTGGGACCATTGTCATTTATACACTAATCACTGCTATATAAATGCAGTGATTCTTGTGTAAATGACACTGGCAGTGAAGGGGTTAACCAGTGGGTGGCAGTGTAGGGGTTAAGTGTTCCTAGTGGTGTGTTACTAACTGTGGGGGGGTTGGGCTTTCATTTAGTGAACACTGATCTCTGCTCCAATCACATGGAGCAGAGATCAGCATCACTAGTTGCTAGGCAGAATGGAGAAACGCTGTTTACACGGCATTTCCTCCATTCAGCCGTCCCGTGAGACTATCGCGTGTATGCCCGCGGCGAGCGGGTCCCACGACCGGACTCACGGGGGTCCCGACCAGCGTGGGAGCGCGCCGCCGGCGGTGCGCTCCCGATAGCAGGGCGGCATTGAAGATTGGACGTACCTGTACGCCAATATGCCTGCCCGTGCCATTCTGTCGACGTACATCAGCGTGCGCTGGTCGGGAACCGGTTAAAAAAGCCCAGATCAAGTACCTATTGAAAGGCTTCAATTAGTAATGAGAAACCATTATTTCGGAGCATAAAATGAGTACTATAACCAGGTTGGGGGCGTAGCCATGGGGGCGCGATATGCCTAGTGCTCAATAAATCTAGAGCTCAATAAATGGGAGTCAGAAACCATTTTTAAAAATGGAAATAAGGCATTAACCTTTTACAAAAGATACATTGATGACGTGATTTTGTTGTGGCAAGGGTCCAAACATAGTTTTGAGGTATTTCTTCTTCAAATGAATATTAATCAGTATGAATATGGCCTAAAATTCACAGCTGAATATAGCTATGAATCTGTGAATTATTTGGACCTTACAGTTAATAAAAATCAGAGGATATATGTGCCGACGCACAGCTGCCATCATCCTCAATGGATAGGGGCCGTCCCAAAAGGATAATATGAGACTCAGATGCAGCTGTGGAAATAATGATGACTTTATCAGTCAGGCTCCATGCACACTGAAGCTCAAAAAAGCTTTTTCTGGACGCCAGATTGCTGGCAGAAAATGCTGGTTGAAAAACTTGCTTTTAACAGCGTTTTGTACTAGCATTTATGGGCGTTTTCAATAAAAATACACAGAGGACTCTCCAAAAATCACACAGTACATTCCAAACTCCCACAATGCGTTGAAAAAATAGAACGCCGAACACTAAATAACGCGCGTTTATGAGCGTTTATAAGCGTTTATTAGCGTTTATCAGCGTTTGTCGTTTTTTGGCGGTGAAAAACGGCACTTTGAACGCAAATTTCTGGCGTTCAGAAAAAAGCCCATAAACTCCACTGCTCATTAAAGCTGAAAAACGTCCATGTGTGCATGGACACATAGGCTAACATAGAGTGGAGTTTATGGGCTTTTAAAAAAAACGCCCAAACTCCAATAAACTGCAGTTTATGAGCTCCAGTGTGCATGGAGCCTCAGGCTGAAATACTCACTGAAAGGTTTGTTGAAAAGGGCTATTCATTGGACACACTAACCAAGATGCTGGGACAAGTGTCTTCAATGGATAGACAATCCCTTCTGATAAAGAAACCAAAACCAGAATACAAAGGAGAGATGGCCTTTGTTGCTGGGTTTAACAGACAATTTGAACACATTGAAGCCATTTTTAAAAAAATATTGGTCGATCTTGTTAAAGAATAAAGATCTAGCATCTTCTATTCCTCCTAGACCGAGATATTTTTTTTATAGAAGGGCCCTGGGGTTGAGGAATAGAATAGCTTGGAATGTACCTGACCCACCAGAGAGGAAATTGACCTTTCTTTATGGATCAGGATTTCATTACTGTAACTGATGTAAAGCAGGTAAATTAACAAGAAAACCGAGAGGGTCCAAAAAAAATTGCAGAATTCCAATCCCTGGTAACTGGAGAAAAATTTTAAATCAACCCCCTTATAACATTTAACTCAGACCATGTGACCTACGTGTTGGAGTGTCCATGTTCACTCCAATACGTGGGCCGCACTACTAGAGAACTGAGAGTTAGAATAAATGAGCATCTAATCAATATAAAAAAAGGGTTTCCAAAACATAGCGTGTCAAGGCACTTTAAAATGTACCATAACAGTGATCCCTCACTCTGTACCTTCTATGGAATAGTTAGGATTTCAAAACATTGGAGGGGTACACACATGAAAAGAGAAATATCTAAAAATGAAACCAGGTGGCTATATAAATTAAGAATAATGCAACCATTAGGCATGAATATTGAACTAGATCTAAATTGTTTTTTGACTGATGATTGAAAACAATTAAGCTTGGGAAAGGTGAAGGTGAAAGTAGTAGAGCTTTTAGTAAGTGATTGATATACAAAAATAAGGTGGTTCAATAGTACTGCATATATACATTTTTTTTTTTTTTTTTTTTTTATAGTTTTTTTTTTTTTTGGACATTTTTTCCAAAACATTTTTTTAAATTCTGTAAAGAAAATATTTTTTGTTATTTTAGTAGATTTTGGTCTTGTTCCCATGTGCTGCAGTGTGCTGCAATTGCTAATTGGGCTCATGGAAGAATGAAACCAAAAGCATCTGCAGTGCCACCTAGTGGACATTAATGGGGATGAGCTTAAAAATATATGAGAAGAAGGTTTACATATGAGATATAGTATTAGAATTATAAATTTTATAAAGCGCATGAATTTGATACTTACAAATAAGTTATTTTTATGTAGATGTGTGTTTATAGATGTTTTAATGAAGATGGTTTCCTCCAAACGGCAGTATACATATCAGTATGGTGGGATGCAGTAATAATTAGTTTTCGAAATAAAGATGCGGTAAAATGTTTACTATTGTGTATTATATGAGAAATTCAATTTTAAATAGTGTATTGATTAACATCACTGTAAGCAACGGATGTATTGATATGTAGAATAATATGTAGAATGAATTGTAATTGTGGTAGTATGTGCCATTCCAACGGTACTGAGGATGCGCATTACAATTAGGCTAATTCAAGACGGATTTATCCAAGTATAAATCACGTGACGCTCAGTGACCTGGCACGCCCCCCTGAAGATGTTATACTAACGAAACGTACGTTGGAGGCAGTGCACGGTCACACAGGATATCCGGTTCCCCTGGTTAATGGCGCGAGCGCATGGAACTCGTGCTATCCGTGGTGGATAGTGCAGAGACTTCTGCATTACAGCTCGCCCTAGAAATGCCAGCAGCCCCAGTGCCGGGAAAAAGGCACTTTTACAAGGAAGGAGCCATTTGGCTAAACTTCTTTTTTTTTTTTTTTTTTTTTACGACTTTTAATAAAATTGTGTTATGCTATGGAGGCTCTCTATCTGTTTTTCATATTCCGTACTTGTTTGTGAGGAGGAAGGTTTAAACTATCTACAGGTCAAACACAGGCACAAGCTGAACTATATTACAGTCACTTTTTGGGTGTTGATTACCAAGGCTGTGGTGAAAGATCACATGGAAGGTTGTGATTACATTCTTCTATATCAAAGATCTGTCATCCTTTTGTGTGTGGCAATCGCATCACGTTTAAAGGATTTATTAATTGGGACACTTTGGATTACAAGGACTTACAAGGATTTTATGATTATAATTTTTGTAACAATTGTTGTCACTGGGGTGTTATTGCACGAGTTTTGTGTGTTCTTATAAATATGAATATTTAGTGGAGTTTATCACGGGTCATTGGACAAATGATATTTGCTGATGAGTGGTAAAATGTTATTGATTGATTGATTGACAGTGGAATTAATCACGTTAATAATTTTTTTGTTAATTAGCGCCCCCTATATGCTACTTTGAGAAACTTGGATCAGCTTATCCGTTCATTTTGGTCCTTTCTCTTATTCACATCACTTTGGCATTTATTATTGCTTTTACATACATTATGCTTTTACATAATTTAACAAATCTTTTTTTAAAATGTTCTTGCAATGTTACCCTCCTCCTTATTTTAAACCTAGTAACAAGTAGTATCCCCCAAGTATAAATATAAAAGAAGGTACTAATGCACACAACCCTTCACTAATATCCCTACTCCAACTAAGCGTTCAGGCGAATTAATGATTTAAATAATTAATTGAAAGAAGCTGCCAACATATAAAGTGATCTCTGCACTAGTAAACAAATAGTGATAAATAAATTATGTGGCGCTACCTAGCTAAATGAATAAATAAAAATAATATACATATAAAAAGAAATCACATCAATATAAATATGTGCAAATTAAGCAATACCACAATAAGTGCAATGTGCGACCAGATGGTAAATGTGCAACAGTAAAGTTCAAAAAAATCTTTTAAAGTGCAATGAATAGGGATGAGCTTCGTGTTCGAGTCAAACTCATGTTCGACTCGAACATTTCCTGTTTGCCTGTTCAGCGAACAGTGAAAAATTTGGGCTGTTCGCAGCAAATTCGAAAAGCCGGAACACCCTGTACAAGTCTATAGGCTAATATGCAAGTTACTGTCCTAAAAAGTGTTTGGGGGCCCGGGTCCTGCCCCAGAGGACATGGATCAATGCAAAATTTTTTTTTTAAAAACGGTCATTTTTTCAGGAGCAGTGATTTTAATAATGATTAAATTGAAACAATAAAAGTGTAATATTCTGATGTAACGCAGGTGCGTTACATCAGAGGGGGGCGGTGTCACCCATACGTCACTGGGGAACCCCATGGCTTCCCTCATCAGCGTCAGAGGGGGCGGGGTCAGGTGACGGGTGGCCCCACCCTCCTAATATAAGAAACGTCAGTGCTGGGATCCCCGCAGTGTCTCCGCAGTGGAGACAGAAGACGGATGCATGTATGGACAGCGCTGGACTGAAAATCACCCGTCGCTGGATCAGATTAGCCATTGCTGGACCCCGGAGAGATGATCATCCATCGCTGGATTGCAAGAGTGGATTACCACCGCTTTTTCTTTTTTTTTTTTTTTTTAATAAAGGAATTTTTCAAAAGTGTGTTTGTCTTATTTAACCATTTTTACACTTTCTTTGTGAAATGGTAGGGATACTTTTGTACCCCCTTACCATTTAAAACGGGGGGGTGGGATCTGGGGGTCCCCTTGTTAAAGGGGGCTTCCAGATTCTGATAAGCCCCCGCCCGCAGACCCCCACAACCACCGGCCAGGGTTGTGGGGATGAGGCCCTTGTCCACATCAACATGGGGACATGGTGCTTTGAGGGGTCAAAGACCCCCAAAGCATCCTCCCAATGTTGAGGGCATGTGCTCTCTCGTCCCCCCTCTTTTCCTGCGGCCTGCCAGGTTGCATGCTTGGATAAAGGGTCTGGTATGGATTTTTAGGGGAACCCCCACGTCAAATTTTTTAATTTGATGCGGGGTTCCCCTTAATATTGAGGTCTGGTATGGATATTTAGGGGGACCCCCACGCTTTTTAAAAAATTTTTTTTATCAATGAATGAATTGTCGGCTAATACAGAGAACACTCATTGAGTGTTCTCTGTATTATGGGAGCCGACAATGGAAAGTGATTTTAAAAGACTGTTTTTCCTTACGAAATGACACTTTGTGCAGGGACAGTTCTAAGCATGGAAAACATGCGCCCATTCACAGGCATACTATAGACACCCCCCAGGTACGAAATTTTAAGGAATATTACACTTTTATTGTTTCACTTTAATCATTATTAAAATCACTGCTCCTGAAAAAACTGCTGTTTTTAAAACTTTTTTTTGTATTGATCCATGTCCCCTGGGGCAGGACCCGGGTCCCCAAACACTTTTTAGGACAGTAACTTGCATATTAGCCTTTAAAATTAGCACTTTAGATTGTGAACGTTCGAGTCCCATAGACTTTAATAGGGTTCTAAAGTTCAGACGAAGTTTAGGTCTGTTCGCAGGTTCTGGTGCGAACCGAACATGGGGGTGTTCGGCTCATCCTTAGCAATGAATAACTCCTAAGAGTTAACTGTGCAAAATTTATATCCGTGCGATCCTCAGAATGAAGTCCTTAAAAAAAATCAATTATGAGTCCATATAACGCAGCAAATATGTGTCCGCCATATAGTTGCAGTCACAATAAAAATCGGAAATTGCTACCATTACTAGTAAAGAAAAAAAAATATAAAAAAAAGTGCCATAAAACTATCCCCTATTTTGTAAGCGCTATAATTTTTGTGCAAACCAATCAATAATCGCTTATTGATATTTTTTTTTTTTTTTTTTTTTTTTTTTTACCAAAAATATGTAGAAGAATACGTATTGGCCTAAACTGACAAAAAAGGTTTTTTATATATTTTTGGGGGATATTTATTATAGCAAAAAGTAAATGTTTTTTTTTCCAAAATGATCGCACTTTTTTTGTTTATAGCACAAAAAATAAAAACCGCCGGGGGTGATCAAATACCACCAAAAGAATGCTCTATTTGTGGGAAAAAAAGGACGTCAATTTTGTTTGGGGGCCACGGCGCAATTGTCAGTTGAAGCGACGCAGTCCCGATTCGCAAAAAGTGCTCTGGTCTTTGACCTGCAAAATGGTCCAGGGCTTAACTGGTTCAGTAATCTTCTCCCAGCATGTCTCTACCCCAGTTTCTAACAGGAAACATTATTTCACTCTGTGCACTGCAGCCAGCCTTGCCCAAGCAACAATTGTGTGAAGGCTTTCCTGAGTGATTCTCTTTCGTTTCTGTGATAGAATTTTGCAAATAAATGATCTTTCTTCATAAATTTAGGCCAAAATGTAGTCTGCTGCATTCCCTGAAAAAAAAAAAAACCCAGAAAGTGTATCTTTAGTCCAGTGCTTCTCAACCTTTTTCCAGTCAGGGTGCCCTTGAAAAGTATTTTCAGTCTTAAGGCGTCCCTGTCCAAGGCTTGGTGTATTGTATTGTACATCACAGAACAAATGCAAAATCTCACTCGTTCCTGACATGCAGACAAATGTTCTGCTCTTTAGGGGAGTCATTAATTCATGATACCCCACACATTGACAAATGTGTTTTTTTTGTTTTTGTTTTTTTTTTTTTGGTGCAGTGCAAATTTAAAAAAGGGTCTGTGGGTAGGGAAGCCCTTTGAAATTAATGGGCTGCTCAGCACGCAGTCACAGATGTGAACCAAGGGCTTGTTAACATGTGAGGTTGGAGGGCAGTAAAAGCACGTGGTTGAGCTGTTTTTACCACCCCCAACTGCTTCCCCTTTAGCTGCAGAGGCAGCAGCTGGGGGTGTACACATGCTGTGACTGCAGCTGAAAGTATACCTCCAGGCTGCACTAGAGCCACTCCGCATCTGTGTGCTTTGCATGCAGTTCTGGTGTGATGGTGCTGCATTTACGGGTTTAAAACAAGTGGTGAGCATATTGCCACTTTACCGCCTGTCCATGCTCAGATCCCTTTTCAGAGGAGCAGCAGTCCTTGCTGCTATTACAAACAAGCCCTAAAAATATAGTTTTGATAGTACAGTAATAAGGGTCAGGATTAAAAGTAGCACACACGCACACACACATATAAAAACAAACACACACTAAAGCGCACAGATACAAACACATGTACACACACTCACATATACACACTTGTACAAACACACCTATACAGACACATGCACACACCACACATACACTCGCACACATACCGACAGATTTATACACATACAGACACATGCACACAGACACATGTACACACACATTTTTTTTTTTTTATTTCAGGTACTTATATAGTGCTGTCAATTTACGCAGCGCTTTACATATACATCGTACATTCACATCAGTCCCTGCCCTCAAGGATCTTACAACCTAAGGTCCCTAACTCACATTCATACATATATTAGGGGCCAATTTAGAGAGGATCCAATTGGAGTGTGGGAGGAAACCGGAGTACCTGGAGGAAACCCGCACAGGGAGAATATGCAAACTCCAGGCAGATGGTGTTGTGGTCGGGGTTTAAACCAGCGACCCTTTTTGCTGCTAGGTGAAAGTGCTAACCACTACACCACTGTGCTGTCCCACACATACAGACAAGTGTACACATACAGACACATGTACACATTCACACAGATGGACACATGCGTGCGCACACACACATACAGATGCGCGCACAGACACGTGCACGCAACACACTTGCAGACACCTACACACACAGACACATGCACAAGCACATTCAGACACATGCAGGCACATGAGCAAACACACGCATACAGACACATGTACATATGGAACGGGGATCCTATCTCCGTGGTTGGAGTGGGGATGGGAGAGCGGCTCAGTACCCATTGGTCTTTCTATGGCTATGCGTCAGATGTAGAAGATGACAGCAGCAAGCCATTAACAGGCACTCCGCTTTATAGGGACAAGTTAACAATCCACCCTGCTATATGAGGAGATGCCCTGAACAGGACACGAACTGAGCAATCCATAGGAGTGGCAACGTATTCACTATCTGTGTGATGTATCTGTTTACATCTGCATCTCCCCGTTCTTGAGCTCCATGACACGATCACGGGTGTCCCCACGACGATCGTGTCCGCAGGTCCCGTGGGCACGGTCACGGAGCTTGCGGCAGGCGCGCATGCATGGCGGGAATTTCAAAGTAACGTATGGGTACGTTACTTTGCCCAGCTGTGCCCTTCTGCCGACATATATGCCGACCGCGGTCGGCAAGTGGTTAACCACTTCATTACCCAACTATATTGTCAAATGTGTAAACACACAGATCCATGTCTTGTCAGAGGAGAGGTGACAGATTTTGTGTTGCTAGTATATAGGAGCACCGATCTGTCTCCTCCCCCAATCAGTCCCATCCTCCCACAGTTAGAACACACAGTCAGGGAACACAGTTAACCCCTTGATCGCCTTCTAGTGTTAACCCCTTTCCTGCCAGTGACATTTATACAGTAGCCAATGGCTATTTATAGCTCTGATCGCTGTATAAATGTCAATGGTTTCAAAAACATGTCAAATGTCCGATCTGTATGCCACAATGTAACAGTCGCGATAAAAATCGCAGATCGTCACCAATACTATTAATAATAAAAATGCCATAAATCTATCCCCTATCGTGTAGACGCTATAACTTTTGCACAAACCAATATATATACGCTTATTGCGTTTTATTTTTATTTTTTACCAAAAATATGTAGAAGAATACATATCGGCCTAAACTGAGGGGAAAAAAAACAACTTTTTAATGTGAGATATTTATTATAGCAAAAAGTGAAAAAATGTTGCTCTTTTTTTGTTTATAGTGCAAAAAATAAAACCGCAGAGGTGACCAAATATCACCAAAAGAAGGCTCTATTTTTTTTGGGGGGGGAAGGACATTTTGTTTGGGTACAATGTTGCACGCGCAATTGTCAGTTAAAACAATGCAGTGCCGTATCGCATAAAATTGCCCGGGCAAGAAGGGGGTAAATTCTTCCGGGGCTGAAGTAGTTAAACTTTTTTTTTTTCCCCTCACTATTATTGCTTATAAGAGTGATGATCAACCCTGGCAGCCATCCATTGCCTCTGTGTACAGTCAGCTAATCAGCTCTGGTGTATCAACCCGCTGTTATTATCCACTGGTGGATTGGTGATTTTTGACATGTAAGTGTGTTCAATAAAGGTGTTTTTTGCTTGGTATTAGCCTTCTGCTCCCTGCTTTTTGCCGTTTTCTGCATTATGAGATGATCCTGCCCAGATCTTACAGGAACAGAGGTGAACCACATTCCATCCATCCATCCACTCTTCATACATCATTCATTCATTCATCTGTCCATATTTTTCTCTAAGTGTCTTCCAGGACAGCCATCAGACTTAGGGCTCCTCTTACCAGGACAGGAAACACGTTAACCCCCTACCATATAAAAGGGCGGTCCTCCAGGCCCCATGTCATTATTAGTGTTTCCTCCGGACGGGGTGGGGAACATTTCCTGGAACTGATTTCCCTAGGTCTCATGAGCGTGGCTCTTGTGGCTATTGGGGTAGTATTCCTACCTTCTTCTTAGGTCCCAGAGCGTCACATCCACTGGGGGAGTAGGTTTATGCCTGCTGTCCCTGCTTCTCAGTGCATGGGGAATGCCAGCACTGTGGTGTACATCTGAGCTCCTGGCCACAAGCTATCGGCTTGTTTTCCCCGCTAAACAGCCTGGCTGGAGTGTGCAGTGGAGGAGCAGCACTTATGCGTTCCAAGCTGGCCCACAGGAAGTCACCTCAGGGGCATGTGACGTAATCAGTTCCTGTCTCTAAAATGGCACAAACAGGGACGCTTGGAGGCTGGTATTTGAAAAAGTGAAACCCAGCAGAGGCTGAAGACCACTACATGGGCAGGATGGACTCCTCTGCGGTACCTCCACAGGCAGCACATGCAGGTACCAGCACCTCACAGGTAAGCCTGAAGTGTATTTGACTTGCTTGCACGTCCTGTGAGTTTCCCCCCTTGTAATAAATAGGAATTAGGTGAAGGGGGTAAATTTTCCTTTCCTCCTGCATGGGGTGTTATGGAGTGTATGTGGTGTAAAATTCATTGGGGCCATTTCTTCTCTTGCAGGCCAAGACTCAGAACAAGGCCCAAGCGCAGCCACCAAAAAGGAAATGTGTGGTTTGCAGAAAGAAATTGAGCTCCTCATGGAGCAAAGCAGTTTGCCGCACCTGTATAGACAGCCTAGTTAAGGATGGCCTGATAGTCTCCTGTCAGAAAATGCTGACTTCTGTTAGCTCGTTTAAAACGCTGATAAAATTCAAGTCCCCTCATAGGGTCTATCTCCAGTTGGGATCTACCCATTCTTCTCTGGAAGATTAAAGCCCCATACACACTATCAGTTTTTCTGCTGAGTTTTTCCTTCAGATTTACCAAAACCATGTAGTGCAAGGGCCTGCCTGATTGCATACAAATTGAAAATCCTAAGGTTTGACCTGATATTATATGGTTTTGGTAAATCTGAAGGAAAAATGGATAGTGTGTATGGGGCTTCAGGGTCAGATACAGGGATAGAGAATCCACAATGGGCTTCAGGTATAAGTTGTCATTGGAAGATGTAGATGACTTGTTAAAGGCTATCTATACGGCACTTGATATAGAAGAGGAGAAGGTACAATTGTCTAAGCATGACCTTATATTCAAAGGCTTGCATAAGAAAAAGGCTATAGTTTTCCCTGTGCATAGTTCCCTTCTTGATACTATGAAACTGGAGTGGAAAAATCCAGAGAGAAAACCTTTCTTTTCCGGTAACCTAAAAAGATGGATTTGAAGAGGACACAGAGCAGCCATGGAACAAAAATCCTAAGTTAGACGCACCTCTTTCAAAAGTTTAAAAAAACTGGGACCTAGCGTTTGTGGATATGGGCATGCTTAGGGCATGCTTAGGGCAGGGCTTGACAAATTTCCTTAGAATCTAGGAGCCAGCTGAAAAAGTTAGGAGCCAGTTATTTAAATCTTCTGCCCAGCACCTAGAACTGCATTTCTGGGGCATCGGGCAATACGAACTGCTCATGCCTGATGCCAAGAGAAAAAAGGACAATATTAAAAAAATAAATCGACTTTTGTTTTAAGATTTTGCAAGGTTTTTTTTTTTTCTCCTTCACTGATGTGCTCTGATTGAGGTAGGAACTGATGGGCATTGAGAGGTAGCACTGATGGGCACCAATAGGTGGCACTGACGTTCAGCGATGGCAGGTGACGCAGGTGGCACTGGTTAATGGCACTGGTTGGCACTGTCAGATGGCATTGGTAAGTGGTACTAATTGGCACTGGCAGGTGGCACTGGATTGCACTTGCAGGTGGCACTGGAATGTGGCAATTGTTGGCACTGGCAAGTGGAACAGGTTGGCACTGATTGGCAAGTGGCTCTGGGTGGCCCTGGTTGCCACAGGAAGGTGGCATGAACTGGCAATGGCAGGTGGCACTGGATTGCACTGCTTGGCACTGGCAGGTGGCACTAACTGGCAGGTGGCACTGGCATATGGCTTTGGTAGGTGACACTAACTGGCATTGGCAGTTGGCACTGGGTGGTACTGGCAAGTGGCACAGGTTGGCACTGATTGGCAAGTGGCACTGGCAGGTGGCACTGGAATGCACTGGTTGAAACTGACAGGTGGCACTGGTTGGCACTGGCAGGTGGCACTAACTGGCACTGGCAGATGCCATTGGCAGGTGGCACTAACTGGTACTGGCATATGGTATTGGCAGGTGGCACTAAATGGCATTGGCAGGTGGCACTGGATTGCAATGGCAGGTGGCACTGGGTGGCACTGATTGGCACTGGCAGGTGGCACTAACTGGCAGTGGCAGGTGGCACTGGACAGTGGCACTGGATGGCACATGGCACTGGCATGTGGCACAGGTTGGCACTGATTGGCAAGTGGCACTGGCAGGTGCCACTGGATTGCACTGGTTGGCACTGACAGGTGGCACTGGCAGGTGGCACTAACTGGCACTAGCAGGTGGCACTGGATTGTACTGGCAGGTGGCACTGGCAGATGGTATTGGCAGGTGGCACTGGACGATGGCACTGGGTGGCAGGTGGCACTGGCAAGTGGCACAGATTGGCAAGTGGCACTGGATTGCACTGGCTGGCACTGACAGGTGGCACTGGTTGGCATTGTCAGGTGGCACTAACTAGCACTGGCAGATGGCATTGGCAGGTGGCACTAACTGGCACTGGCAGGTGGCACTGGATTGCACTGGCGGGTGGCACTAACTGGCATTGGCAGGTTTCAAAGCCGATTGTGTAACTGTGAAACTGAATGCTCTCTGCAGTGCTGCAGCTGTGCCTAGAGAGAGAAGAGCTGACAAATTCAGCGTGATGTCAGAGGTGGGCGGGACCCGGGGTGGGCGGGGCCCGGGGTGGGCGGGACCCAGCAGCTATCCAGCCAATGATTGGGCAGTTTAAGAAAGAAGCGGGGCCACATACACGTATTGGCCCACCCAGATCCCATCCCATTGGCTGGTGTTGGATAGCTCACCCACCCACCCCGACATTCAGCCTCAATTTTGACAGCTCCTCTCCACACACAGTTTCACACACTGCGGCGCTGCTCTGCCAACAGTGTGTGGAGAAGGGAGGAGGATGTCTGCTTCTGAGCCGCTCTCTTCCTGCTCCATCCCGACCACCAGACAGTGCTCTGTGTCTGGATGGCCTCCACTTTTCCAATAACCCACAGCCAGCCCTGTAGCAGAGGCACCTGTCAGTGACAAAAACCCAGGCGCCAGGGCACAATTTCTAGTTGCAACGGCGACCTGGCGCCTGGGATTTGTCGAGCCCTGGCTTAGGGATCCGATTGATAAAAGAGGAGGTATACTTCTACACGGAGCCTAGGACTCAGCCATTGGGAATCTCTGGCCTCCACTTGTGTAGCCAGAAATTTTGAAGTATGGTTGACACAAATACAAACACACTTGTTGGCAGTACCTCTAGAGAACAGATAATGAAATCTTTCCCTCTCCTCTTTTGTGCAGTGGGGTCTTTGGCTAATTCTTCCGCAGAGTCAGTAAGAATGACAGCTAGGACCTCGACCTTAGTGAATTTGGCCAGAAGAAGCCTATAGCTTAAAAGCTGGCCAGGGGATTGCTGCCTCAAACTTAGGTCTACGTGGTCTTCCCTTAACATGCGATCATCTTTTTGGCCCAGATCTGCAAGAGGCCCTGGAACGCATGGCTAGTAAGAAAAAAAAAAAGGCCTTTCCAGAGAACAAGAAAAAGCCGACAGCCAAAGTTTTTTTTTTTTTTTTTATGGCCAAAGTAGGTAGCAAGGTCCTAGAGAAAGGGACAATAGGCCCAAAAAGCATTGGACAGGGCATAGGTAAAGGGGGCATCTTGTTTAACCCTCCTCAACAACCCGTCAAGCCACAGTGACTTGTGTCTCCCAGAGCAAGATTGAGGGCTTTTTTCCCACAGTGGGCAGCAGTCACCTCAAGTCCATTTATCCTGGACCTAGTGACCAATGGGTACAGGCTGGATTTTTCTTGCCAGCCACCAGAGCGATTATTGGTCACCTTCCCTCCCCAAAACTGGATAAAAGTAAGGGCCCTGGTTCTCCAAATTGAAGACTTGATGGATCAAAAGGTCCTGATCCAGCTTCCCTGGTCGGATCAGGGCAAGGGTTTTTATTCCCATATATTTGTCATCAAAAAGAAGTCTGGAAAACATTGGCTTATCCTGAACTTCCTGTCTCTAAACCGTTTGATCAGATACAAGCACTTTAATGGGGAGACGGTGTTCTCAATCAAAAACCTGTTTTATCCAAACTGCTTCATGGCCACTTTGGATTTGAGGGATGTGTATCTGCATCCAGACTTCCAAAGATTCTTGAGACTAGCAAGATGGTAACAGAGATTCAACACTTTCAATTTCAAGCCCTGCCCTTCGATCTGTCCTCAGCCCCACACATCTTTACAAAGGTGTTGGGGAGGCGCTGGCTCCACTAAGGTTAAAGGCAATAACTATTATCCCTTACCATGATGACCTCCTTGTGGTGGCGAAGTCATACCAAAAGTTATTAGCGGATCTACAGACCGTACAGGACTTCCTTCAATCGCTGGGCTGATTAATAAACAAAGAGAAGGCTTCCTTAATTCTGGCCCAGAAAGTGACCTATCCGGTATAGGAATTTTGCTCATTAGACCAAAACTTTTTTCTCCTGCAGGAAAAGGTCTCAATCATGCAATGTCAGCCTTGCAGATCAATCAGGAGTGGGTCTGATGACCTCTTGCTTTCCCGCAGTGCCATGGGCAAGATTTCATCAATGCCCATTACAGCTATTTCTACTAAGGAACAGGGAAGCAAGAGCTTCATCGAATCAGAGAGTTCTAGCGGTTCAGGGAGCCATGTAGGCATTTTAAACGGAAATTGGGGGTCACAATCGCCAGATTCTGTCCGACAATATCGCTACTGTCGCGTACCTCAACAAACAAGCAGGTGCAAGAAGTCGGATACTTCAATCTATCACCCAGCAAATTTTATCATGGGCAGAAGGGAATCTATCCTCAATTACAGAAATACACCTGAAGGGGACACAAAACTGTCTGGCAGATTATCTCGGGCACTACCAGGTATGTCGAGACAATGGGTCCCTTCATCCCGAAATCTTTGCGGGTCTCGCCAACAGATGGGGATGTCCCGAAGTGGACCTGTTCACAGATCAGAACAATTGTTAGACAGATAAGTTATTTTCTCAGAACCCAGCAGATCAATCATTGGGGACCGATGCTCTGGCGAATCCATGGCTATTTGGCCTCTGTTATGCCTTCCCGCTGTTCAGGCTAATTCCAGATGTCCTCCGGAAGTTTCTTCTAGAAGTAACAGATCTCATAATAGCCCCTTTTTGGCCCAAGAGGTCATGGTTTTCCCTGTTACAGACTCCCTTGTCTCAGAGCCTCCACAGAGTCTTTCAAAGGGACAAGACTTATTGTCACAGGGTCCAGTGTAGCACCCACAGGTGGTTTCCTTAAACGTGAAAAGCCTGGTAGCTGAAGAAAACATACTAAGGGCCCAGGGATTCTCTGACAAAATAGTCAAGATCCTGGTTAATTGCAGAAAACCGGTCACTAGAGCATATACTCCAAGGTCTTAAACAAATTTAACTTATCTGAAAACCAAAGATTAACTCATGTTCCTTCAGTTTTGGAATTTTTTTCAAGAGGGTGTCGACAAAGGTCTTTCAGTTAGTACAAGCGGCAGCTATCAGTGTTTTTTCTAAAATCCCACTATAGCTAGATTCTTTAAATCAAGTTCTAGGTACAGGCCAGCAGTGGTTAGAAATTGTCCAACCTGGGACTTGTCCCTGGTGCTTCAAGCTCTGATAGAATTCCCTTTTCAGCCCCTAGAGCAGGCATGTCCAAAGGTTTTGGTTTAATACGGCCCCCCTGGTGATTTGGATATATACATCTTTTGTGGCCCCCAGGGCCACAAAAGATATACGGTATTGGCACTACATCGGAGGGGACAGAGAGGGGAGCGGGACAGGTGCCGTCAGAGTACATAAGGCAGAATCTCCAGTTTACTCTGCGGCATCTGTAATAGGAAGTGCTGTCTCCTGGGCTGCCATTGGAAGACTGTTCTGTCTATCATAGGAGGAGGGACTTTGTATTAAAGAGGCCACCAAGTATGTAATCTGTCGGCACTCGTCCTGCCCCCCTCCCTGTCCCCTCCGAGGTTGCAGATGGTCATCGATCAGGCTGCACTGATGACAATGGTAAGGCGCCATTCATGGCACATGTGAGGCTGCTGCACTCATGTCACTACCCTGAGGAAGCCTTTCCTCACCATTTTTGAGGATCGAGTTGTTTTGAAAACAGATACAGGATTTCTGCCTAAAGTGGCCAGTACGTTTCACAGATCCCAGGACTGCAAATGTTTGTCCACTTTTCAGGATCACAGAAGGCAAAAAGTGCATCTAAAGCCACCTTGCCTAGATGGATGAAGCAAGCTATTTCTGAAACTTACAAAATTAGGGAAGTTCCTCCGCCCTTTCTCACTGTGCACACAAGAGCCTTGTCTGTGTCTTGGGCTGAAAGGGCTGGAGCCTCACAGGAACAAATTTGTAAGGCTGCCACACAGTCTAATTTTTCGACCTTCAATAAACATTATCGCCTGAATCTCCTATCTGCTCAGGACCAGGCGTTTGGTCGTAAAGGTCCTTCAGGCAGTTGCGCCCCCCCCCCCCGCCCCAGACTGTAAGTTCTCGTTCATCTTCTCATGGCTGTCCTGGAAGAGGCTTAAAGCTGAGTTAGACTTACCAGTAGCTCCTTTTCTGAGAGTCTTCCAGGACAGCTGGATTCCCACCCGGTTTTGTCTTCAAGTTATGTGCATTATGCATATGTTTTACAGGTATGTCCTACGGTTCTCCAGAAATACCGACATGGGGCCTGGAAGACCGGCCTTTTATCTGGTGGGGGGTTACCGTGTTCACTGTCCTGGTAGGGGGAGCTCTAGGTCTCATGGCTGTCCTGAAAGACTTTTAGAAAATTAGTTACTGGTAGGTCTAACTCTGCTTTTTTCATCCTCCTCCCACCATTCATCTTCTATTGCTATAATTGGGGTTATACCAAAGACTGTGTGCTCATCCATGGACTAATGATCATTACATTGTACAGAGGAGCTGTGGATGCTTTGTGTAATTTTTACACGTTTCTTTTGTTTTTGTATAAGCAATAGTTTTACCTGTCATGAATGGCTTTCATTCATGACAGCTTGCGTAATATTGTGATCTGTGATTGGCTACAGCTAATCACATGGTACAGGGTGCCAAGTACCATGAGATGGCTCTGGACCAATCACAACAATAAGCAAGCTGTCATGAACTTGAAGTAAGGCATGATCATTTTGCTTACATTGTAATCATGTGATTCCTATAATTGGTAACACTACCGAGCACCATGATCCACGGTGTCCACCAATTGTTATGCACAGGGCAGCTGTTGAACCTGCTCTTCTGGGGTCCCTTCTGGCCCCTCTTCTTTAGAGAATGCCTCCATAGCAATCGAACTGTGGTTCCTGCATCCATAGACACAGACAGTTTGGCTCGGCCCTGCCCCCTCCTTCCCCATAGGATTTGTTGACAGCAGCAGAAGCCAATGGCTCCCGCTGCTGCCTCTGTGCCTTGTGAATCTAGGTTGGGCACAGGTAAGTATTTAGGGGGGCTGCGGGATCCTGATCACAGAAAGGATTTTACTTTAATGCAGAGAATGCATTCATGTAGAAAACCTCAAGGCTTTAGAACCACTTTAAAGCTCTTCCATTTCTCTCAGTATTCTTTATTGCAAGAATTTGTTCTTTTCGTTTCCTGTAATATGGATCACAGCTTATTACATTTAGCTCTTTTAAAATGTTGTGTTCTTGTCTTACCCTCATGAGTCTTTTTCATAAAATGTATGGCACTCTGATTACTGTTATCTAAATTATCCCCTGCTTTTACATCTGCCATCAGATTTGTAATTAGTATGTCCAGCAGAGCATTATCTCTAGTAGGGGATTCCACCCACCCACTCAAGAGATTTTCCTGCATCACATTCAATAAATGTCCCTTAGCTGAGTGAGCAGTTCCCTCTACACAGTTGATATCGGGATAGTTGAAGTCCCCCATGCAAAGTACCTTTGCTCAGAAAGTGGGTCGTCTACTCCCCATTAATGTTAGGGGGCCTATAGCATACACACCCACAATTCATTTACTGTTTGTTTTGCCCCTTTTCTTCATGGTAGGGAAGGTATGCCTCCTATGTCTTGTTTACTAATAACCAACTATGCTGTGACTATAAAGTTCAGTTTTAGTCTTCTCACCAAACATTTTTTTTTTTGCAGATGTTTTGTAGTGTCTGTGTTGTTTGACATGTTGTAAGTAGACTTTTGTATAGCTTTGTGCAATAAAACAGTTTACAAATTCTGCGTAGTAGCCATGTGAAAGGTAAGTACAACCCATGAGATTGTTGAGTTTTTCAACATATTTGAACAGGTAAACACTGGATCTTCATTCAAACAGTGCCTTCAAGGTAATATTGGATACAAGATGCATCAAATTGACCTGGGGTATTCATTCTGATAATCAAACTCAGGGGTCTCCAAACTTTCTAAACAAAGGGACAGTTTACTGCCCTTTAGACCTTAGGGGGGCCGGACTGTGGCCCATTTGAGTAGGAAACGGTATCAGTGAAAAGAATATCGCCCCATTGATGGTGTCAGTGAGAAAAATGATGTCTCATCTTTGGTGTCAGTGGAGGAATAGTTCCTCATCAGTGGTGTAAGTAGGAGTAATACTGCCTCATATCAGTGGGAGAAATAGTGTCCCAGGGGCCGGATAAAGGCAAGCAAAGGACCGGTCAGTTTGGAGACAACTGTTCTAAACTAATTAACATTAACATCAGACTCACTCACTTGTGGTAAAATTAAGTTTGTATGTGTGTGAGTGTATATATATATATATATATATATATATATATACACACACATACAAATATAATATAGTGCATCCATAAAGTATTCAGACCCCCCTTTACTTTTTTCAATTTTGTTATGTTGCAGTCTGGTGCTACATTTGTTCAAGTTCATTTTTTTTCTCTCATTAATCTAAACTCAGTACTGCATAAAGACAAAGTGAAATCAACATTTTAGAAATGTCTGTGAATTTATTAAAAAGGAAAAACTGAAATATCACACATGCTTACTGTAAGTATAAAGACCCTTTACTCAATACTTTGTTGAAACAACTGTAGTATCAGGCTGCAACATAACAAAATTGAAAAAAAGGAAGGGGGTCTGAATACTTTATGAATACTTTTTGAATGCACTGTATCCACCTCAAGTTCATGAAATTAGAATCGGGTGTTCTTTATTAGGTGCCAGTGATTGCAAACTGTCTTATTTAAACCTCAGATAAAGTGCATAGATTTACACTGCCTTGAGAAAGTATGCATAACCCTTGAAATTTTCTACATTTTGTCATGTTACAACCAAAAACATATTTTTTTTTTTTGTGTGTGAAATACCAACACAAAGTGGCACATAATTGTGAAGTGGAAGAAAAATGATAAATGATTTTCAAATTCTTTTTACAAATAAATACGTGAAAAGTGTGTCCTGCATTTGTATTCAGCCCCACTGAGTCAATCTGTAGAACCAACTTTCGCTGCAATTACAGCTGCAAGTCCTTTTAGGGATGTCTTTACCAGCTTTGCACATCTTGAGAGTGAAATTTTTGCCTTTTCTTTGCAAATTAGCTCAAGCTCTGCCAGATTGGATGGAGAGCTTCTGTGTACAGCATTTTCCAAGCCTTTGCACAGATTCTCAATTGAATTTAGGTCTGGAATTTGACTGTGCCATTCTAACACATGAATATGCTTTGATCTAAACCATTCAATTGTAGCTCTGGCTGTATGTTTAGGGTCGTTGTCCTGCTGGAAGGTGAACCTCTGCCCCAGTCCTCAAGTCTTTTGCAGACTCTAACAGGTTTTCTTTTAAGATTGCCCTGTATTCAGCTCCATCCATCTTCCCATAAACTCTGACCAGGTTCCCTGCTTAAGAAAAGCATCCTCACAACATGATGGTGCCACCACCATGTTTCAAGGTGGGGATGATGTGCTCAGGGTGATGTACAGTGTTAGTTTTCCCCCACACATAGCATTTTATCTTTTGGTCAGAAAGTTACATTTTGGTCTCCTCTGACCAGAGCACCTTCTTCCACATGTTTGCTGTGTCCCCCACATGGCTTCTCTCAAACTGCAAAGGGATTTCTTGTGGCTTTCTTTCAGCAATAGCTTTCTTCTTGCCACTTTTCCATAAAGGCCAGATTTGTGGAGTGCATGACTAATTGTGCTGTAGACAGATTCCCCCGCTTGAGCTGTGGATCTCTATAGTTCCTGCAGAGTTACCATAGGCCTTTTGGCGGATTTTTGATTAATGCTCTCCGAGTCTTGGTAGGTTTGCAGCTGTGCTATACTCTTTCCATTTTTGGATGATGGATTGAACAGTGCTCCGTGAAATGTTCAAAGCTTGGAATATTTTTTTTAATAACCTAACCCTGCTTTAAACTTCTCCACAACTTTAGCACTGGCCTGTCTGGCGTGTTCCTTGGCTTTCATGATGCTGTTTGTTAACTAAAGTTCTCTAACAAACCTATGAGGGCTTCACAGAACAGCTGTATTTATACTGAGATTAACTTACACACAGGTGGAATCTATTTACTAATGAAGTGATTTCTGAAGGCAATTGGTTTCACTAGATATTAGTTGTTGGCATCAGAGTAAAGGGGGCCGAATACAAATGCACGCCACATATTTATTTGTAAAAAAAAAAAAAAGAAAATTAAAACCATTTATCACCTTCCTTCCACTTGACAATTATGTGCCACTTTGTGTTGGTATATCACATACAATCCCAATAAAATACATTTACATGTTTGGTTGTAACATGACAAAATGTGGAAAATTTCAAGGGGTATGAATACTTTTTCATGGCACTGTACATTCATAAAGAAATTGCACCAATTCACCTACATTGGAGGTGTGCCAGGAAAGAGTATTTGCTGCCCCTACAACCTGACATGTAAACAACCCTTGGTTTACATCTGTGTGGCTGCGTACTGTGTGTAGGGCAGCCCATTAATTTCAATAGACTTCCCTACTCACAAAAATGCAGGGAAAGAAGCCCCCAAGCTTTTTTTTTTTTTTTTTTAAATTGCACTGCACCAAAAGCATCCTACATTTTCCAATGTGTGGGGTACCATTAAGAATTAACGGTACCCCCTAAAGTGCAGAGCATTCGTCTGTGTGTTGGGAATGAGCGCGACAAAGGCAAGAGAATTCTTGTTGGGCCGTGTATTAGTGCTCGGATAAAACACTTATCCGAGCATGAATTTTCAATGGTTCAAAGAATGTCAGGCAAAATGGTCGGCCCTTGTGCACGTTCACTTCATCAAATCTGGCCCTCTTTGAAAAAAGTTTGGACACCCCTGCTGTAGACAAAACCAGGCCTTCTGGATGTGCTGTGGACGGAGGATTTAAATTATTTGGCCATAATAACACAAGACATGTTTTGGCATAAACCAAAAACATTTCCAGAGAAATTTATTCCAACTGTAATGCTTTGTGATTGAAATGTTATGGTTTAGTGTTACTTTCGGTGTTTCTTCACTGCTACAGGGCCATGGCAGCTTTCTGTCATTGAGTTACGTGTGAAATCTGTATCATAATACAGTGTACTTGATGAGAATGTGGCCAGCTGTTTAACCACTGGGCACTTAAACACCCTTCCTGCCCAGACCAATTTTCAGCTTTCGGTGCTCTCACATTTTGAATGACAATTACTCAGTCATGCAACACTGTACCCATGTGAAATTTTTGTCCTTTTTCACACAAATAGAGCTTTCTTTTGGTGGTATTTAATCACCGCTGGGTTTTTTATTTTTTGTGCTATAAAAGAAAAAAGACCGGAAATTCTGTAAAAAAAAATAATTTTTCTTTGTTTCTGTTATAAAATATAGCAGATTAGTAATTTTTTTTCTTACATTTTGGCCAAAATTTATACTACTACATATCTTTGGTAAAAATAAGTACAAATTGGTGGCTATTATTTGGTCTTTGTGAAAGTTATAGAGTCCACAAGCTATGGTGCCAATATCTGAAAATTGATCACACCTGAAGTACTGACTGCCTATTTCAATTCTTGAGACCCTAACATGCCAGAAAAGTACAAATACCCCCCAAATGACCCCTTTTTGGAAAGAAGAAATTCCAAGGTATTTGGTAAGAGGCATGGTGAGTTTTTTGAAGTTGTCATTTTTTTCCACAATTCTTTGCAAAATCAAGATTTTGTTTTTCATTTTTTTTTTAACAAAATTGTCATATTATCAGGTTATTTCTCACATACAGCATATGCATACCACAAATTACACCCCAAAACACATTCTGCTATTACTCCTGAGTATGGCGATACCACATATGTGAGACTTTTACACAGCGTGGCCACATACAGAGGCCCAACATGCATGGAGCGCCATCAGGTGTTTTGGAGCACCCAGGACAATTCTGACATTTCTCTCCTACATGTAAAAATCATCATTTATTTGCTAGAAAATTACATAGAACCCCAAAACATTATATATGTTTTTTAGCAAAGACCCTAGAAAATACAATGGTGGTCGTTGCAACTGTTTATCTTGCACGGTATTTGCGCAGCAATTTTTTGAATGCGTTTTTTTTTTTTTTAGAAAAAAACAGTTTTATGCTTTAAAAAAGACAAAACAGTAAAGTTAGCCCAATGTTTTTGCATAATGTGAAAGATGAAGTTATGCTGAGTAAATAGATACCTAACATGTCACCATTCAAAATTGCACACATTCGTGGAATGGCGCCAAACGTTGACACTTAAAAATCCCCATAGGCAACGTTTTACATTTTTTTTACTGGTTACATGTTTTGAGTTACAGAGGAGGTCTAGGGTCAAAATTATTGCTCTCACTCTAACGTTCGCAGCAATACCTCACATGTGTGGTTTGAACACCGTTTTCATATGTGGGCAGGACTTGCGTATGTGTTCACTTCTTAATGCGAGCACATGGGGACAGGGGCGCTTTAATTTTATTTATTTTTTATGGTTCATTTTACTTTATTTTAATTTGACATTTTTTTTTCCCCAAAAATAAATTTTTTGATCACTTTTATTCCTATTACAAGGAATGTAAACATCCCTTGTAATAGGAATATGGCATGACAGGTCCTCTTTACAGTGAGATATGGGGTCAATAAGACCCTACATCTCACCTCTAGGCTGGGAAGCCTGAAATAATAAAAATAATATGACGGCCGGCGGGCAGGAAGTGGTTAAAATGCATTGCTGGGTATTGCAGAGTATTGGCAGAGCATTGCTGGGAATTGCAGAGTATTGGCAGGGTATTGCTGGGTATTGCAGAGTATTGGCAGGGCATTGCTGGGTATTGCAGAGTATTGGCAGGGAATTGCGGGGTTAATTGTCGGTGAGCAGCGCTGTGGGCACTGCAGATCCAGCCCACAGCACTGCTGACACTGATCTCTCCTCTCCACTGTACCGATCGGTACAGAAAGGGGAGGGAGGAACCGGCGTCATAACATGCGTCATTTGACTGAGTGATCACGTGGTAAACAACCATCACGTGGACCCGGCGGTCACGGGCGCGCGAGAGCGGAATTCTGGGAGGACATTATAGTACGTCCTCCCAGAGTTAAGCAACTGCCCTGTAGCCATCATTCGGCTATGGGCCAGTTGTTAAGTGGTTAAAAGCGAAGTTTAACTGGAAGTGGATCTTTCAATATTATAAAGCACACCACCAAAGCATCCAAGAAATGTCTCCAAATAGAATAAAGGGTTAAAGACTGGCCTAAAATGGTCAGTTCATGCAAGGAAACCTATTAACATCTTGCAACCGAAGAAATTTTGCATGGAGGAATTAGTGTCAGAGACTGGTGGACAGTCATACAAAACGACTCCAAGAAGTAATTTGATTTGCTGAATAACTTATTGAAAAGGCAAATTTTCTTTGTGCTTTTATTCGCAATCAATTCCTTTGTCTGCAGGTACTATTTGAATGAAGCTCTGTTTGTTCAAATATATGAAAAATAGTCAACAATTTACATGGGATATCTTTTATTTTTTACATGACATGACTTGAAGAAGGTATTCATACCCCTTGAAATTTTTCACATTTTGTCATGTTGCAACCAAAAACGTAAATGTATTTTATTGGGATTGTATGTGATAGATCAACACAAAGTGCCACGTAATTGGGAAGCAGAAGGAAAGTTATAAATGGTTTTGAGTTTTTTTACAGATCAATATGTGAAAAGTGTGGTGTGCATTTGTATTCAGCCCCCTTTGCTCTGATACCCCTAACTAAAATCTAGTGAAACCAATTGCATTCAGAAGTCACCTAATTAGTAAATAGAGTCCACCTATATGTAATTTAATCTCAGTATAAATAAAGCTGTTCTGTGAAGTCCTCAGAGGTTTGTTAGGGAACCTTTGTGAACAAACCGCATCACAAAGGCCAAGGAACACAGCAGACAGGTTAGGGATAAAGTTGTGGAGAAGTTTAAAGCAGGGTTAGGCTATAGAAAATTATCCCAAGCTTTAAACATCTCACAAAGCACTGTTCAATCCATCATCCAAAAATGGAAAGATTATAGCACAATTGCAAACCTACCAAGACATGGCTGTCCACCTAATCTGACAGGCCGGGCAAGGAGAGCATTCATCAGAGAAGCAACTGGAGGAGCTGCAGAGATCCACAGCTCAGGTGGAAGAATCTGTCCACAGGACAACTATTATTCTTCATGCACACGAGACGCTGTTAAACGCTTGTTCAGAGGCAGTTGGACACTTTTTTCAACTGCCCCTGAACTCATTCATTGTTATCCTATGTGTCCATGTACACAGTCTCGTTTTTTGCCGTTTTTATGCAGTTTCATTTAGCCTCGTTTTTCCAGAAGCAAAAAAATGGGTTCAGAGGCAAAAGTTTCCATGTTTCAGAGGCAAAAGTTTCCATGTTTCAGACGCAAAACTTGGCAAAATGTGGTAAAATGCGGTAAAGCGCCGCTACCGCGTTTTCGTTTATAAGCGTTTTTAAAGGTGACCTATTTTTTTGACATTAAAAAATCTCAAAAATGATTGCAAATGATGAAAAACCATAAAAAAATATTTTAAACAATTGCAATTGCAAGTGGACAATCCACAACTTGTGGCAAGTGACATGGCAGGTGGCAAGTGATGTGGCAAGTGACATGGCAGGTGGCAAGTGGACAATCCACAACTTGTGGCAAGTGACGTGGCAGGTGAAGTGGCAAGTGCACAATCCACAACTTGTGGCAGGTGACGTGGCAAGTGACTTGGCAGGTGACGTGGCAAGTGGACAATCCACAACTTGCGGCAGGTGACGTGGCAAGTGACCTGGCAGGTGACGTGGCAAGTGGACAATCCACAACTCGTGGCAGGTGACGTGACAGGTGACGTGGCAAGTGGACAATCCACAACTTGTGGCAAGTGACATGGCAGGTGGCAAGTGACGTGGCAAGTGGACAATCCACAGCTTGTGGCAAGTGAGGTGGCAGGTGAAGTGGCAAGTGACATGGCAAGTGGACAATCCACAACTTGTGGCAAGTGACCTGGCAGGTGACGTGGCAAGTGGACAATCCACAACTTATGGCAGGGGACGTGGCAAGTAATGTGGCAAGTGGACAATCCACAACTTGTGGCAGGTGACGTGGCAAGTGAACAATCCACAACTTCTGGCAAGTGACGTGGCAAGTGACCTGGCAGGTGACGTGGCAAGTGACGTGGCAAGTGGACAATCCACAACTTTTGGCTGGTGATGTGGCAAGTGGACAATCCACAACTTGTGGCAGGTGATGTGGCAAGTGGACAATCCACAACTCGTGGCTGGTGACATGGCAAGTGGACAATCCACAACTTGTGGCAGGTGATGTGGCAGGTGACGTGGCAAGTGGACAATCCACAACTTGTGGCAAGTGATGTGGCAGGTGGACAATCCACAACTTGTGGCAGGTGACGTGGCAAGTGGACAATCCACAACTCATGGCAGGTGACATGGCTGGTGACGTGGCAAGAGGACAATCCACAACTTGTGGCATGGCAGATGGCATGGCAGGTGATGTGGCAGGTGATGTGGCAGGTGACGTGGTAAGTGGACAATCCACAACTTGTGGCAGGTGACGTTTCAAGTGACGTGGCAAGTGGACAATCCACAACTTGTGGCAGGTGATGTGGCAAGTGACGTGACAAGTGGACAATCCACAACTTGTGGTAAGTGACGTGGCAAGTAGACAATGCACAACTTGTGGCAAGTGACATGGCAGGTGGCAAGTGACGTGGCAAGCTGACAATCCACAACTTGTGGCAGGTGACATGGCAAGTGGACAATCCACAACTTGTGGCAGGTGACGTGGCAAGTGGACAATCCACAACTTGTGGCAGATGACGTGGCAAGTCATGTGGCAAGTGGACAATCCACAACAAGTGGCAAGGGACACACTAAATACAAGTAAACTGCTGCTCTCACAGCTGCTGCTACTCACTCTGGTCTCACAAAATTGTTGAAATAGTTAATAATACTGTTTTTTGAGCTGGGGAGGGTCTATGATGTTAGCTTAACTAAACGCTTCTAGACGCGAATGCGGTAAAATGCAGTAAAACGCCGCTAAATCGCTGTAAAGATTGCGGCAAAACGTGCGTTTCTAAACGAAGGAAGGGGGAAGGGAGAGTGGAAAGGGAGAAGGGGAAGAAACTATGCCTCGAGAGGGAACTGACTAATATGTAAGGGGAACTCCAATAAAGTCAATATCTGCTGATGATGGAAGCGGAAGCCTGGATGAAAAATAATTGCACTTGGAAAAGAAGTGTAACTGCTGAAAAATAAACAGAAAGAGTGTGTGATCATTCCATGCAAATTGCCAAAGATAAAGTCCTGTATAAAAATAATGGGACAATACCCCTATAATGGCAGAAGAAATAAAGTTAGGACCAGTCCATAATACACCTGGATGTTGGGGGATTGAGGCAGTTCATAAATGCAATTACTTCCTGGTGTGCTCTTGCATTAGATGTAATGCAGATAACGCTCAGACAAGCCAGTGTATAATGTAGCACAAAAGCAACTCCAGGGTCCGTTGCCAGCAATCCACTCTATCATGCACAGTGTCTCAAGCGATTTAAAAAGTAAAAATCTAGCATACAATACCCTCCTGTTGTGATGTGATCTATATCGGGTCTACATCCAAGGTACTGCTAAAGTATCTGTCCTCCGTTTTGCTCTAAAATACACCGTAATGCAATAATAATAATGTAATACAGGCGTTGGTCCGGTGCATACTTCTTATCCGGTTATGAACAGTCTCCATATAGAACGGCAGCTATCAGGTTCCCCCAGCCTCTCGTGCACGCTTTAGCTGTGGGTGGACTTCTGGGACATGATGGAGAGAAGGTGTCACGTGAGTGGATTACTGGCAAGAGACCCTGAAGTTGCTTTTGTGCTACATTATACATTGGCTTCATTTCGTTTTTACCTTATGGGCTTCACTATTTTTTGCTGCCTTGATTTAATGCTGAACTGCTGAGGAGTGACAACCTATGACTTCAGCCTTGTGTCTGGAAATCTTTCATAAGGTGGCTATATGTCATTTGAATACTGAACCCTCTGACTACTTGTGACCCCATGGAGAGTGAGACCTGCAATTCCTGTGATTGATTGATTTGAGGCTCATTACAAATCGATATCTGGTAAGCAGATTGAGACACACCTGGGTGCCGAGTGGTTTCTTTCTTCTGACACATTGGAAGTGGTGAAACTAATTTCCATTTTACCTTACGGTCTTCGCTATTTTTTGATGCCTAGTTATTTCTTTGCATGTTTGAGTAATGCTGAACTGCTGAGGAGTGACAACCTGTGACTTTAGCTCTGTCTCTGGAAATTTTTTATATGGTGGCTACATGTCGTTTGAATACCGAACCCACTGACCACTTGTGACCCCATGGATAGGGACTTCCTGTGATTGATTTGAAGCTCATTACAAATGGATATCTGGTAAGCAGACTGAGACACACCTGGATGTTGGGTGTTTTCTTTCTCCTGGCACATTGGAAGTGGCAAAAGGTTCTTCGTTATTTGCTTATCTTCGCTGAATGAACTGCTCATTTACATTAGCGCTGCATTTTGGACTATATTTAATTTTTTGTTCGGTGATCAACGAACTGTGCTGGTTGCTTTTGACATTGATATAAGCACTATAGCTTGTGCATATGGTTTATATTGACCTTAGCGCTGATACCCATCTATTTCTGTTTTACAGTCAGTCTGTAGACAGGTCATGCCAAGCTGGAAAGATTGTTCTCGTTCAGATATCAAACACCATCTTCCCTATACTACAGTTGCTGCTTTGAACCTTTCCCCTGTGAATTGGCTCTTAAATCTAAAGCTGCTACCAGCACCAGTTATACAATGCTATTCAACAGAATTGGCTGTTCAGTAGGTTTGGGACCTTCTTCCGCCTGCTCTTTTGTGAAGTTATCCCTGCAATTTCCCGTGGGTTCAACGGGAGCATGGGTGGGGTGGCTTTGCTTCCCCGCTTATCCTTTCTTTCTTTGTAATGTTGTTTTTATCCACTGACCGCGCGCTACGTACGTTCACTCCTTGGCAATAAGACATTTACCAAAGCTGTTTAAACCTACCTTGAAGATCGAGCATATAGAACGCCGAAACATGTTGGTGTCAGGGTTATAGACCTATTCCATCATTGAACAGTGATGCACCGCATTCGCGCCCTCTATATATACATTTATTCTATGTAATATCATTGTACTGTATTTTACCTTACCTTTTTTAAATTTTAATACCAACAAAATACTTTCATTTTCTTGTTGTTCAGCATGTGTCTGCAAACTCTTTGAGCCTAAAAAGTCCCGCCTATTTGTTTTGGGGAGTTCTCTACCCATTTGTACATTAGGGATGTGGCTGAATTAAGCAGCTATTCTAAACCTCTATTCCAGCAGGACATCAACCCTAAACATATAGCCAAAACTACAATGAAAGGGTTTAGATCAAAGCATATTCATGTGTTAGTAGCACAGTCAAAGTCCAGACCTAAAGCCAATTGAGAAGCCTGTGCAAGACTTAAAGGAAGTCTTGCACTTTTGCACACCTCTTTGTAAAAAAAAATAATTGAAAACCGTTTATTTTCCTTCCACTTCACAATTATGTATCACTTTGTACTGGGCTATCACATAAAATCCCAATAAAATACATTTACATTTTTGGTTGTAACATTACAAAATGTGGAAAATTTCAAGGAGTTTGAATACTTTTTCAAGGCACTGTATATAACCACCTATGACAATATGGCAAACAGTCACTTTCTTGGGGTCCTGAAAGTCCTAGTAAGACTAGCTTTTATAAAACACGCATGTAAGTGAGGATTTGGGACAGGCTTTAACATAAATAGATTCAGACATTCTCATTATATAAGACTCCTATCATAAACTGTTTTTCTGTTTACAGATGTGCAACTGTGAAATATGGTTATCAGAAGTTACCCAAAACATCTGTCATCATTGCATTTTACAATGAAGCATGGTCCACTCTCTTGCGTACAGTCCACAGTGTCTTGGAAACCTCTCCAGACATTCTTCTTGAAGATATTATCCTAGTAGATGATTATAGTGAAAAAGGTAAAAAATGCTGTTTACAAGTTATTTTTTTTTATAAGATGAACAAGGACATTATTTTGAAGAGGAATTTTCCACAGACCATCATGAACACAAAGTGAAGCTGTGCTGACTTCCATCTGTAAATTATGTGCAAGCAGAAATGTTTTTTTTGTTTTTGTTTTTGTTTTTTTTACTTGTATGTGATTGGGTATTCTTTTCAAAGTGAAATTGCACCATATCCACTAAGCTCTGCGGACAATTCTTTTGCAAAGTGCAACTTCCCTTGCAAAATCAAGAGCCTGTTTGACTTAAGTAATTCAACCTCTATATCTCCTCCTTCTCTCTTCATGCCTAACAAAACCATGGAAAGGCATCAGATGCTTTAGTGAAATATTGTTAAGGAGGAGATTAAATTGCAGCCATATAGGAATGATAGAAATGACAGTGGTCTCTCAAATAATTTGATAAGTTCAACTTGTTAAGCACAGCCCTCAAAAAATCGTGATTTGTAGGTTTAATTTTATTTTGACCAACATTTTTCCTATTGCACTTTATACATAAACATGTTTATGGCTATAACCAAAACGTTTTGTAGGTTTTTAGGGCTGTATGTGACCTAAGGATTTTGTAGGTTTTTATGACTGTATGTGACTATCTTAAGAAAATCTCCATTCACGCCTTACCAAGGTGACATCGCCTCCATTGTAGTTTCTACCAAGAAGACACTGAAGAAAAAGTATTATTCAGAAGCTGAAGTTAGGGGTTGCTAAAGACTAGCACTGGGGCTTTAGAGCTTATAGCACAGCATGACATATATCCCCATACATGGACTTCTTCTAATTTTGGTAGTCCTGCCACTTATTTATAGTAATTGTGAGGGTTCAGCCCCAGGATATTTTGCAGGAGACCTGGGAGTGTGTCTCGGATTCCAAGGCCTAGTGATGCCATATTTGTTATAAACTATTCACAAACATGTTCAGAGTAGTTTACGTTGCTATTTGTATCTGTATTTTGATTGTGTAGTAACTTTCTTTTGTCATTTGTTATGCTAACAGGAAGTTCCCAGTAAGTGCTTTGTGTAGGTTGTGTTAAAAACTAACTAAAATTGCAAAATCATATTCTGATTATGTGTGCTTGTTTTTATTTCATGAAAAATAAAGCAGTATATGCACTGAAGGTCACAATTTGAATTTCAGCAAGTGAGTATGAGGCATATTGTGAATGCCTCATAAATGTGAGGTGAAAGTGGTAGAAATCCTGCCTGACCTTTACACTTTAATGGACATAAAATTGTCAGCAATTGTTCAACAGCAGGATTACTGATTTGAATTGCTTATATACACACTAGCGCATGATTCTGCTTTTTGTTTTACCGGCTATTTATCTCTTTTTACGCTAGCATGTTTTCACTTCAGCCATAATAGCATAAATAAAAAATGGAAGACAAAAAATTTTATCAAAATACACCAAGCCAAATTGAGCATGCAAAAGCAAACCTTTTAAATAGGTGGTAAATATAGCAGGACCCTCCAGGTGTGGTTACCATTAATTTTTACAGTCTTGCAAAACTTGGGTGCGTTTATGCAAATTGTTACCTCAGCTTGCATAGTTGTGTTCTGTGTTTCATGCTAGATTTTGATAGTACCTGCATGTTGGTCTGTGTATCGAGTTTTTGTTTTTGGTCAGTAAACATACACTTTATTTTTACAATACTCATTTCATCTGCTATTGTAGTAACGTAATGTTCAATATGGTTATAGAACATCTGAAGGAGCGTTTGCAAGAATATGTGTCTAAACTGAAGAAAGTTCGACTAATCCGTGCAAACAAGAGAGAAGGTCTCGTACGAGCACGGCTCCTTGGTGCCTCCCAAGCCAAAGGAGAAGTTTTGACTTTCCTTGATTGCCATTGTGAGTGTCATATAGGCTGGTTGGAACCACTTCTAGAAAGGTACCTTCTTCACATGGATTATATTGCTCAGCATATACTATGTTTTTTAAATCACTTTTTTTTTCAATTGTATATCTTTTGCTTATTTTTTTTTTACAGTCAAGTCCATAAATATTGGGACATCAACACAATTCTAATCTTTTTGGCTCTATACACCACCACAATTGATTTGAAATGAAATGAACAAGATGTGCTTTAACTGCAGACTTCCAGCTTTAATTGGAGGGTATTTACATCCAAATCTATATAAATCGTTAATAATAATCCAAATCAGATGAACAGTGTAGGAATTACAACAGTTTGTATATGTGCCTCCCACTTTTTTTTTTTTTTCAAAATTTTTATTTAATACAAGAAGACCAGGATACATGGATCAGTACAACCAAAAGTATAGATAACAGTACAACTGTAGGAAAACAAACGGCAACATTTCTATACCAATGCAGACATAACGCCCGTCGTTAAGGTTTCACCACTAGATAAGTCTAGAGGGTAGGATCATTTAGACACATATAATTCCCACGGCCGACACCGTTTCCTCCAGGGGGGTGAACAGCCTGTCTAGGTGCGGGGGAGCAGAAATGCATCTGTCCATGTAAACGTGGTCCTTCCTTCTTTTTTTATTTTTTTTGTAATCTCAAACTCTCCCTACAGTGTTCCTCCTAGGGATACTAAAGGACCGGAAGAGGTCCATAGAGGAAGGGTGTAACATGGCAAAAGGGACAGGCCAGTAAAAGAGGGGGGAAAGGGATAAGGGGGGGGAAAGGGTAGGTAATAAGGGTACCGTAACAATATCCTGAAAAGGTCGTCATTTGGCGCTCCTGAGAGCTCGGCCTTCAGTGGAAAACCTGAAGGCATTCCATGCCTGCCACGTTTTAGAGTACGTTTCCTGTCGGTAAATATGGCTGGCTGGTGAGGATCAGGTCCTCCAGCCTGCTGATGTCATCCACTTTGTGTAGCCATTGAGCGATGGTCGGCGGGTTCGAGGATTTCCAGTTAAGAGGTATGCACATCTTAGCTGCATCCAGTAGGTGCCGTATCACGGATCTGCCATATTTCCGGGAAGGAATATCCGTCACATGAAAAAGAAAATAGGCTGGTGAAAACGGCACCTCCCTGTCAGTGAATGTCTGGGTAATACGCCATACCTCTCTCCAGAAATTGTGTAATCGGGGGCAGGACCAGAATATATGCAGGAGGGTACCCTCGTCTGAGTGGCACCTCCAGCACCTGTCCGGGGTCGTCGGGAAAATCTTATGCAGGGGAGCGGGGGTTCTATACCAGCGGGAGATAATTTTAAAGTTAGTTTCCTGTTGCCTGGTGCATAGTGAGGATTTGTGGGTGTAATTAATTACCTATTTGTCGCTTCTGACTGTCTGTGAAGGTAACCGCTAGGTCGTGCCTCCCACTTTTTAAGGGACCAAAAGTATGGCACAATTGGCTGTTCCATGGCCAGGTGTGTGTTATTCCCTCATTATCCCGTTTACAAGGAGCAGATAAAAGGTCCAGAGTTTTTTAAGTGTGCTATTTGCATTTGGAATCTGTTGCTGTCAACTCTCAATATGAGATCCAAAAAGCTGTCACTATCAGTGAAGTAAGCCGTCATTAGGCTGAAAAAACAAAACAAACCCATCAGACATAGCAAAAACATTAGGTGTGGCCAAATCAACTGTTTGGAACATCTTTAAAAAGAAAGAATGCACCGGTGAGCTCAGTGAATACAGAGGGTTCGCCACAAGATGTAAACCATTGGTGAGCCTCAAAAACAGGAAGGCCAGATTAGAGTTTGATAAACAACATCTAAAAAAGCCTTCACAGTTCTGGAACAACATCCTATGGACAGATGAGACCAAGATCAACTTGTACCAGAGTGATGGGAAGAGAAGAGTATGGAGAAGGAAAGGCACTGCCCATGATCCAAAGCATATCACCTCATCCATGAAACATGGTGGTGGTAGTGTCATGGTGTGAGCATGTATGGCTGCCAATGGAACTGGTTCTCTTGTATTTATTGATGATGTGACTGCTGACAAAAGCAGCAGGATGAATTCTGAAGTGTTTTGGGCAATATTATCTGCTCATATTCAGCAAAATGCTTCAGAACTCATTGGACGGCGTTTCACAGTGCAGATTTACAATTTTTTAAGGGAAAGAAGTGGAATGTTAGGCAATGGCCAAGTCAATTACCTGACCTAAATCCGATTGAGCATGCATTTCACTTGCTGAAGACAAAACTGAAAGGAAAATGCCCCAAGTACAAGCAGGAACTGAAGACCGTTGCAGTAGAGGCCTGGCAGAGCATCACCAGGGATGAAACCCAGCGTCTGGTGATGTCTATGCGTTCCAGACTTCAGGCTGTAATTGACTTCAAAGGATTTGCAACCAAGTATTAAAAAGTGAAAGTTTGATGGATAATTGTTAATCTGTACCATTACGTTTGGTCCCTTAGAAAGTGGGAGGCACATATACAAACTGTTGTAATTCCTACACCGTTCACCTGATTTGGATGTAAATTCAAATTAAAGCTGAAAGTCTGCAGTTAAAGCGCACCTTGTTCGTTTAATTGCAAATCCATTGTGGTGGTGTATAGAGCCAAAAAGATGTCCCAATATTTATGGATCTGACTGTAAATAAATAGATGAATCCAAATTGAAAGATTTGCATAGAACATTAAAAGGAGTATTAAAAACTTATATGTGTATGTGTGTATATATATATATATATATATATATATATATATATATATATATATATAGGTCAAATTCCTATAAGCAGTACGTAAAAAATAAAAATAAACGTAAAACCAAAATGGCTTTCTTAATGTGGAAAATAAAGGGAAAAAGACATTTAATACTTTAATTCCATTTTTTTTTTCTTTTTATTTTTTACACATGCTAAAATGCCCATTAAAAAAAAATTGACTCCTAATAACCTACCAAAAGTTATAATCTTTTTTTTTTTTTTTGTTAAATATTTTATGTTGCACAACAACTTGGGAAAACTAACTACAGACTACTTTTGCTCCCTCATCATTAGTGACCAAGGTACGGGAAAATTGTTAAAATTCATAACTAGGTGGTACAGGTGCTCCTGATGCCATACCTTTAAAGACACCATGCTCTGTATATGGTGTGAATCCCCCCCCCCCCCAAATCCAAGCATTCTGGTTGCAAATCCTTAAAGAGGAGGTAAATCCTGATGGGTTTTACTTCCTATTTTTTCCCCTGCAAACTTAAAGCATAATGGGCTAGTATGCATTGCATACTAGCCCATTATGTTGCCCTTACCTGCAAACTAAGCCCACAATGCCCCCACTGGTGGCCTCATCCATCTTCACTCCTCTTCCTTCTGGGGCTGTGGACTCCGGCCGTAGCGGCATGACGTCACTCCAGCGCATGCGTGCAGGAGCCACCAGTCACGGCAGAGGCCCTTTAGAAATGGCACAGTCGTGCCCTTTCTTCAGTGCACATGCGCCGATGACATCGACGCAAGCGTATATGGGTAATTATCTCTTAAACTAGGCTTACCTGTAGGTAAGTGGTGTAACTAAGTTTACAACCACTTTAACCTCCACTGTAAGCTTATGACAACTCATATCCTGCTTTCTCCTACTTTGACCCCTCTCTTCATGATTCCCGGTACTATTAAGTCCACAAAAATGATGTCCTTTGACATTTTCTAGCAGATTCCAGGATGGCCATACCCCACTACTGGAAAATAACCACCACACCTTCCTTTGTGGAATAGGTGAAAGCACTTGACTCCATCAGAGACCTTGAATGTTTGCTGTTGCAGAAAAGTGATATGGAAGAACAGTTTTCAAAGACTTCGATTTCGTGGTCTGTGTTCCTTTTATTCATTGGCATTTAGGGATTGGATTAGGGAAGATTATATTCCTCCCCTCCCCTACCTTTCTTAGTTTTTTTTCCATTTGCCATCTTTTTTTTTTTTTTGTACTCCATCCTTCAATTGCTTTCTTCTCCACCACCTATCTCTCCACTTTGGGACATCAACCTCATTTGCTCAATTATCACCCTCTTACTTACAGATTTTTTATTTTTTTTTGCATCAGTATATAGCACACCATAGTCTCTCATCAACAAATTGTGGCAAGCTTTACGCCCTTGTAATTTAGTTCCCTTCTACTTATCACCACCATTTTGCCTATTGGCAGTGCTACTTTCACATCACATGCAATCCTTTTCCTTCTTTTCTTTTTTTTTATTTTTTTTTTAACATTTTCCTCTATTTTATTCTTTGTTTATTTTATTAGAATTCCGAAAAAGTAAAAATATTGCAAAAATATGCTTCCTTTTCCATTACCTTATATCTCCCCGTCCCCTCCCCCTCCAATCTCCCTCCCCCACCCTCCCCTCTCTCTCTCCGTCTCTCTCTCCCGCCCTCCCTCTCATCTCCCCTCGAGACCACTCATTCTGAGACTTTCCCTTGTTTTCTTGAACTCCAACCATTTTCCCCATTTACTATGATAAATTTCCACTTGATCTCCTCTTCTAGATATTGATTCCTCCATTGATCTTAACCACTCTATTTTAGCTAACCATTCCCTCATGGATGGGGGTTCAGCAGTGCCCCATCTCTTTGGGATCAGGCTTTTTGCAGCGATCAATAAGTGAGGGATCAATGAGTTTTTGTATTCCCCTATTGTTTTGTCAGTATCATGGAACAGACATGTCCAAGGATCCTTCTTTACCTGTTCCCCTGTTATCCGGAAGATGTTTCCTATTATTTTCTCCCAATAAGGGCCAATCTTTCCACACTCCCACCAAATATGTGCAAAAGTTCCCACCTTATCACAACCCCTCCAGCATAGTGCTGATATGTCCACCCTTCTCTTATGCGCTCTTTGTGGGACAATATACCATCTTGCCATTAATTTAAATGACATCTCCGCTGACATATTGTCCTTAGATATTGTACCTGCTATTCTTAAGATCTTCTTTCTACGTTCCTTATCTCCCAGAGTGCCCAACTCTTCTTCCCATTTTTTCAGGAAAAGTGGTTCCCCTGGATCCTTTTCCTCCTCTAAAATTTTATAAATTTTGGACAAACTTTTTTTTTTACAGCTCGGATCTGAAAGCATTCTTTCCATAGGTCTGAGATCTCCTTCCCCACGGAGTGGCCGAGGTAGCGCCTGAACAAAATGTTTAATTTGTGCATATCTCCAACTATCTAATTTCCTACCTCCCCATTTTTGTCTTATTTCTCCTAAAGTACTAACTCTGTCCCCATTCATCACATCTTTCAAAAAAATATCATCCCTTTTTGCCCATGTAGTGAAATAAACATATTCTTCCTTCCCTGGTTTAAAAAAACTTGTGTCTAATAAAGAAATTAAAGGTGAATTGTGCTGCCAATGATTTAATTTGCCCACTTTATCCCATATTTTAAACAAATTAGTAGTTAGTGGGTTGGTGCTCCTCCCCAAGTCACGATAGTCCCGTGGTATCCAAATCCTTTTTCCTAAATTGACTCCACTTTGTGTTTTCTCTATATTTACCCACCCTTTATCACCTTTATCATACACCCAGTCCACCACCCGTGAAATTACTGCTGCCTGATAATATCTTCTAAGGTTCGGGGCGGCTAATCCCCCTTCTGCTTTCCCCCTTTCCAGAGTCGCATATGAAATTCTAGGATTCCTACGTCCCCATATATGTTTTAAAATTAGGGTTTGGAGTTTCCTAAAGAACTCCTGCGGAACTTTTATTGGGATCATTTGAAACACATATATCAGTTTTGGTAAAATAAACATTTTTAACGCGTTTACTCTTCCCATTAACGACAGGGGTTTATATCGCATGCGTTTAATACATTCTTTCACCCTATTTAATATATCTGTGTAATTAGCTGCGTATGCAGATGACAATGTGGGTGTAATTCTTACTCCCAGGTACCTCAACTCTTCCCTACACCAGATGAAGGGGAAGGACCTCTGGAGTTCCTCTTGTTCTTTTTTTGATACTGTTATGTTCAGGATCTCAGTTTTTGACATATTGATCTTAAAATTTGTCAGCTTCCCATATCTGTGGATCTCCTTGATTATGTTTGGCAGAGTCACCCTGAGTTCCGAAGCATAAAATAATATGTCATCTGCATACGCAGAGACCTTGTACTCTTCTCCGCCTATTCTCACCCCCCTTATATCTCCGTTCTTCCTAATAGAAGCCAACAAGGGTTCCAAAGCGAGTATAAACAGCATTGGAGACAGGGGACATCCCTGTCTAGTTCCATTGTATAGCTTCACTACCGGGGAGAGATTACCGTTAATTTTAATTTTTGCCGTCGGGCGGGAATAAAATGCTTTTATCCATCGTAATGTTTTTTCTTTTAACCCCAAGTATTTTAAAGTCTCAAACATGAAGCCCCAGTCTACCCTGTCAAATGCTTTTTCAGCATCCACCGACAACAGGGCGACTGGGGGTCCACTACTCTCCACCTCGTGAATCAGCATTAGGGTTTTAAGACAATTATCCCTCCCCTCCCTGCCCGTAACAAACCCCGTTTGGTCCCTATGGACCCATTGGGGTAGCAATGGTTTCAGTCTTTCCGCTATCACTTTTGAGAATATCTTCACATCCGTATTCAGAAGAGAGATTGGTCTATAGCTCCCAGGGGTTGTTGGATCCTTCCCCTCCTTTAATATCATGTAAGCCATCAATGCTTCCTCCCTCAGATCTTCCCCTTCTGCAACTGCATTCATGTACTCGCATAATTTGGGCGCCAGTATCTTTTCAAACTTTTTATAATATAGGATTGGAAACCCATCCGGGCCTGGGCTTTTCCCGATTGCCACTCCCCTTATTGCCCTCACCACCTCGTCTAAGGATACCGGGGCCTCCAACATTTCCAGCTCATCCTCTGGGACTTTAGGAAGGTCTATCCCTTTTAAGTGCTCAATAGTGTCCTCCTTATCTCTACTTTTCTCCTTTCCCTGTCCTACCTTATATAACTGGCTGTAATAATTATGGAAGACCGTCGCTATTTCAGGGGTGGAGTGCTTCATTTCCCCCTTTTCATTTTTAATTTTGGGTATAAAGGACGCATTTCTTCTCTCCCGCACTACTCTCGCTAACCATTTCCAAGGTTTGTTCCCCTCCTGGTATCTTATGCTCTCTGCCCAGTGGTTAACTCGCACCTTTTCCTCCTCCAAGAGTTCTTCTAATTGTAGTTTCTTATCTTTTAACTCTACTTTCTCTGGGATCCCCTTTGATCTAGTTTGTTGCTCCAATTCCCAAATCTCCTTATTTAGATCTTGTAACTTTTTCCCTATTTCCTTTTTTTTCCCTGTCCCGATGCTTATTAAAATTCATTGTATAAATGCTTTGTGGGTCTCCCATATCGTACTCCTCGTAACCCCTGGGGAATCATTTCTTATAAAAAACTCTTCTAGTTCTATTTCGATTCTACTTCTAGTTTCTGGGTCCTGGATCAATGCTTCATTTAATCTCCATGTCTCTCTTTTAGCCTGATCTATTACTAGCTCCAGCTGCACCATGACTGGAGCATGGTCAGACAAGGAGATAGATTTTATTACTGTATCTTTGAGTGCTGGGAGCATTTGATGTTCAATCGGAACATAATCAATTCGGGTGAATGTCCCATGCACCGAGGAGTAGAAAGTATAGTCTCTGCTGTTCGGATGTTTAATCCTCCAAGCATCAACTAACTGGAATTCTAAGAGCAGAGCCTTTATTTTTTTATATCTAAGCTCCGGCCAACGAGGGGACCCGGCTGAGGAGTCCGCCCGAGGGTCGATGCACATATTCAGATCTCCCGCCACTATCAGTTTACCTTTTTTAAACTCTGCTAATAGTTCCAAGACCTTCCTTAAAAATGTATCTGGGTCCCTATTTGGGGAGTATATATTCGCAAAGGTATATACTCCATCCAATAATTTCCCCCTTATAAACAAAAATCTCCCTTCCGGGTCGGCCATCTGTTTCTCAACTTCAAACCTAACACTTCTCTAAAAAACCTATTGCTACCCCCCTGGCGTTACATGTTGTAGAGTCGCCGTAGAACCATGTTGGGAACCTCCGGGACGTCAATCTCCCTCTAGCCTCATGTGATAAATGTGTTTCCTGCAAGCAGATCACATTCGCTCCATACAATTCCATCTCCTTGTTTACTCTAAACTTTTTTTGGGGAGTGCCTATACCCCTCACATTATATGTTATCAATTTCAACCTTATCATGTCTCACTCATCCCCTCCCCCTCCTCTCTCCCCCCGCCCCGCCGGGGGGGGGTAACATCCCCCCCCCACCGGAAGTCGGCGCGGGGGGAGAGAGGAGGGGGGGGGGACGAGAGAGCGCGAGAGAGAGCACTTAAACCCTGATTGAGAGAGATATTACCCCTTAGGCCCGGTATCCCGCGACTCGGTGTACTCTGTCTATTTTTAGTTTGTCATTCTCCGCCCTACCTAGAATGGGATTGAACAAGTCCTGCATCACCCTAGGAAGCTCTTCGTTTTAAAATTTTTTCTTCTAGACCTTTTATCCTTAAGTTTTTCCTTCTTCTACGATTTTCTTGGTCCTCGATTTTATATAGGATCGATCTGTTTATTTTTTGGGCTAATTTCACTTGTTCTCTTAGGTCCCTCATATTTTGTTCATATCCATTCATTCTTTCCTCCAACTCTTCCACCCTTCCTAGCACTCGGCCAATATCTGTCTTTATCCCGGCTATATCGGATTTAAGTGATGTTTCAACCTTAGTCAGTGCCTCTGTAAATATCTCTCTCAGCATACTCAAGCTCACTTGTGGCTCTGCCAGCACTAGGGCTCCTTCTAATTCGAGTTGGATTTCGGGTAGGGGGGAGGCCTCTCCTTTTCTCCCCAGTTCTTCCCTTTTTTTGCCCTTATCTTCATCTCGGGAGCTTACCCCCCCCCATCCTGGTGCGAATTGGGCATAAATCCTTAGGCTTTCCCGCTCCCCGCACTTCTCCCGTGTCCATAGTTTTACTAGTGTCCACAACTGATTTTCTTAATGTCTTCTGGCTGGGGGTTTCCTGGCTGCTTTCCATCACACTTGTCTCCCCCACCAAGTATCGTTGTATCCCCCCCGGGCTAACAGGCCCCATACCCCCCCTTTTATTCATCTTCCCCGGCATTCTCCTTTTATAGCAAATTAACACCTAGGACCAGGGCCTGTCCCTTTCCCTATGACTCTTATGGGGTCCGGGTTATTTAGATCACTTTCTGGGGGCGGGGTACCTCACTCCCTTGTAACCGTATGCAGCGGGCAACATCCGCACAAAGTTGCTATCAAGGAGTGCTGGACAAACAATGGGCGAGGGACAGGCAATTGTGAAATGAGCGCCTAACCAGACCGCTATTTCATGCCTCTATATGGAATTTGTAAATAGAAGAGAGAGAGGAAGAAAAACTCTGCACAACATTACTAATTATCTGTCCTTCAGATGTCCATCCATTCTCCTCTCATCATTCCTCCCCCTGCAGAGTTTATATCCAGCTGATCAAGCAGTGTTGGTAACAATCTGGTGGTCCAGAAGTAGGAGTCACGTTAAGAGCAGTTGTTAGCGGGCTTATATATATATATATATATACACCTTACCGCTTTCCAAGAAAAGTCATTACAACAATAGCTTCTAGTCAATGATGATGACAAAATATCCGGCCGACCATCTCCCCTCCTTTCATCCACACAAATTGCTCACCAATCATTGCTCCTCCACTCTATCACTGATTATCTCATTCATAGCCTTACCGACCTGTAAAGGGGTGGAAAGGTCCGTGTCCAGCTAATCAGGCAGTGCCAGTGACACACTAGTAGTCAAGTAGTAGATGTCGCGTTAGCAGCAATCGTTAGCCAGCTTATACATTACATATACCTTACCACTTCCCAAGAGAAATCCTTAGAATGATAACTTCTAAGCACTGATGATGACAAATCTCCAGCAGTCCATCTCCCCTCCATTCATCCACACGGTTGCTCACCTCTGACTGCTCCTCCACTCTGTCAGTGATCATCTCATTCTTAACCTTACCGACCTATGGGGGGGTGGAGAAGGTCCGTGCCGTCCAGCCGACTCCGCGGAAAAGGCGGGGGGAGTGTAAGGCTTCACGCAAAGCCACCTTCCTACCGCTGTATCTCCGCTTCACGAGGGAGCGCTCTCTACTCGCTCTCTCTCCTGACTTGATCCGGAGCGTCCGTCCGCCTCGTGGAGGCGAGCAGCTGACGGCGGGTGGGCGGAGCGGGTGGTTCAGGAGGCATGGGCGGGAGCGGCGGGGGAAGAGGACGCGAGCCGACGGCCGCTACGTGTCAACGGCTCCTCCCATTCCCCTAGGAAGACCTATTTCCCTCTTACTAACAGATGAACTTGTTCGCTGAATAGTATAACCTACCATTTTGTCTCCCGAGGAGGATACCATCTGTCTCACTGAGCCGATATCTTCATTGGTCATTCTTCAGATGACCCTAAATAGCAATGTCCACTCCCTACTGTCTCTGATCTCTCTCGGACACTTTTTGTTTACATATAAAATATATATATATATATATATATATATATATATATATATTTTTTTTTTTTTTTTTGCTAGAAAATTACTTTGGACCCCCAAACATTATATATATATTTTTTTTTTAAAGCAGAGGCCCTACAGATAAAAATGGTGGATATGGGGCGTGGCCTGGACATGGCGGAGTGAGGTTGTGTGCTATCTGAGCTCCCGTCCTCCCCCCGTCCTCCTCCCGACTATCGGAGCCTGCGTTGATCCCCTCGTTGATCCCCTCGCCTACCGCCTGACCGCCTGACCGGGGTATGCCTGTAAGGAAGCAAAAGACTAAGACGAAGGGGAAGCCCAGTCAGGCTAGACCACGGGAGTCCGGCGGGTCGATTACCCAATTCCTGACACAGCCACAGCTGACTCACGCTGCCCCTGAGATGGCGACCGCACGTGCAGAGGGAGAGGAAGTCCCGGAGAGTGGCCCGTCATCGCCGGCTGCTTCGCTTGGTGCGGACTCACGTTCGGATGTCCCGTCTGCCCTGCGGACATGTACTACACCTCCGCTAGTGTCTGTGGCGGGTACCGAGGAAAATGCGGAGCTGTGGGCGCTTCTGAGAGCACTCCCTACCCGAACGGATATCGAAACTCTCATTGGTCGCCTGGAGACTCAGCACCGCAAGGAGCTGCAGGAGGTGAGAGGTGAACTGAGCTCCATCACGGAGCGCCTGGTGGCGGGGGAAAACACAGCGACGGACTTAGAATCTAGAGTTAGTGCGCTGGAGAGGTTGCAGGAAGCCCATATTGATGCCGCTACCCTGCTTCAGCTCCATCAGGAAGAAATTGAAGACAGGTGCAGGCGAAATAATCTCCGTTTGCGAGGTATCCCGGAGGTGACCGGATCTGAGGATTTGGCCGTCATGGCCACTGCCATCTTCCACATGCTGCCTGGTTCTCCGCTACCACAGACCCTGGAATTTGACAGGATACATAGGGCTCTGGGGCCACGGTCGCAGGACATTAATAGACCGCGAGATGTTATCTGCCGTCTCCACCACTACTCCCACAAGGAACTGATCTTGCGTAGAGCGTGGGAGGCAGGTGATGTGGATTTTGATGGGGCGTCTGTCAAAATTCTACCTGATGTTTCTAGAGCTACCCTACAGAGAAGAGCCATGCTCCGCCCTGTGTTGGAGGCTGCCCGCCGGCGGGGGGTCACATACCGTTGGGGGTACCCATTAGCGGTGATCTTCAGGAAAGATCAGCAGTTGCTTCACCTCCGCTCCCCAGGCGATCTCCCGGCTTTATTTACCTTCCTAGACGCTGATCCTGTTTCTCTCCCGAACTGGCTGATGTTTCTACCTCCAACGGGGGGAAGGTCCGGGTCGCAGTCCTCATGGAGATCGGCCCCGTCGAGGACTCAGAGACGCCGCCGTGGATCCTGTGCACCCACGCCGGAGGGAGGGAGTGTGTGAATTGTGAGATGGGCCTATAGAATTCTACCACCCTGACTTCTGTTATGCTCTGTTATGCTCCTGCTGTCTCCCACCCGGTTTTGCTCTACCCCTTTGGATCTCGTATGCTGATGACCGGAGAGGTGACCCTCCTTGACCCTCCTTGACTGCTCCATAGACTGGTAAAGGTGGCGGACCTCTTTGGGGTGGTGGGGTGGTGGGGTGGGCTAATGTATTTTTTTTTTTTTTTTTTTTTTTTTTATTGATTTATCTGCCCGGGGAGTTTTGGGGAGTCCTGGGGAATCTGATGGGGATTTATAAATACTCCGCCATATGGTGCCGGCTGACTTGGAGTGGCTTCCCGGGAAGTTGGGTTGGATTCCCTTTTTTGTCCATCCCCCCCCCCCCCTCCCCTTGTTTCATGTTATTTTATTTATTTATTTTTTTTTTTTTCTTTGCATTTTCTTTTCCTAATTATTTCTTTTGGCCCCGGGCACTGTCCTATGGGGCCCACCATGAATGCAGGATGTTATGCAGGATGTTATCCTTTATGCCTCCGGCGCTTCGGGGGGTCTGTCGGACTATATGTGACTATATGTGACTATATGTGGCTGAGGTGCCTCTCCGGAAGCTGGTTTTGCGACTCCTCTGAGGGGTCGCTTTGACTCTGTTCCTGTTTGTGTGGTATACCCGGGGCACCCGGAGTGGGGATGCTACCCTCCTGGGATGGTAGGGAGAGGGTCGTTCATGCTCTTCTCCCCCCTGTTCTGGCTGGGGGAGTGCACCCGGGGGGTCGGGTGGGGGACGCTGATGTTATGTTGCTGATGTTACCATGATGTTACCATGGCCGCCTGGCTGTCAGGGTTGCATTCCTTTTGCTCTTATGTTATGTTTGTTTTTTCTGTTTTAATTTTGCTTGCATGAATTTTTGGGGGCTTTAGCTATATACCTATACACACCTGGGGCATGCTGCATGTTGTGATTTATATGACTGGGGGGATTTGTTGCCGGGCCATTTGTCCTATTGGGCGGAGTGGCGGGTGTACATAAGGGTGCTCTGCACCTGATACCTGCCACACTGCTACATGTGGCCCGCCTCCCCTACCCGCTGGGGGATTGAGAGGAGACCGGGGACGTTGCCTTGGTTGGCCCTGATGCGATTAACCCCGGGGCCACGTGCCCCCCCTTTTTATAGGGGATGGGGCTGGTTGTTTCGGGGGAATAGACTTTGCGGCGGCTCCTGGTGTGTGTCCTCCCCTCCCACCCCCCGTTGACCCCATTTTGGGGTGGGGGGGGTGGGATGGGGGGAGTGTGTGGCTGTTGATGACATACGCTAGTACAGCTCCTCGGGTTCAGTGAGGTCGGGGGGAGCCGAGGGCTCATACTCCTTGGCTGTTCCAGGTCGCTTCCCCACATAGGCCGGCACGTTCTCCGCCATTTTTGGTAGGGACGTGCCACGCAAGCATTTGGCTTGTCTTTAGGGGGTTTTTTTTTTTTTTTTTTTTTTTTTTGATTTAAGGGACACCCTACTGTGAGTCTTTCCCTTTCCCACTCTCAACCCCCCCCTTCTCTTCACTCCTTTCCCTCCTCCACATCTCCCTTCTTCTCCTTCCCGGTCTCTCTTCCCTTCTGGTTGAGGATGGACAGCCTGTCATTTTACTCCTTAAACGCGAAAGGGCTTAACACCCCGGAGAAACGGCGTATGTTAATGCATGACCTAAAAAGGGCGAAAATTGATATAGCTTATATCCAGGAAACTCACTTTAAAGAGGATCGATTACCGGTCCTCAAGAATAGATTCTTTCCTTCGATGTACCACTCCACTAATAAAACTAAATCTCGGGGTGCCTCTATTCTTATCTCCTGTAATGTACCTTGGACTCTCACGGATTCCGAGATAGACCTGGAAGGACGTTATGTCTTTCTTAAAGGACTGGTGGGAGGTGTACGGGTGACACTAGCGAATGTCTACGCCCCTAACGAGGGCCAGGACGTGTTTGTGCGGCGTCTTTTGACCAAGCTGATTGCCTTTCAGGTGGGTCAATTGATCCTGGGTGGAGACTGGAATGTACCCTTGGCCCCCCACGTGGATACCTCGGCGGGCTCGTCCTCTATATCTATTAGTGCCCGTAAGCGTATCATCGCATGTCTCCATGCGTCACAATTAGTCGATATATGGCGTTTACAGCATCCGGGTGACAGGGACTATACCTTCTACTCTCCGCCTCACAAAATCTACACAAGAATTGATTATTTTTTTATACCACATAGCCAATTACATGCGGTCAGGGCCTCCTCTATAGGTCAAAAGACATGGTCGGATCATGCCCCCATTATGCTGACATACAAGCTGTCTGCCACTTCTTCCAGACGGACACGTTTTTGGCGTCTTAATGACAGCTTACTACAGCGACCTGAAATACTGGAAGAGGTGACTAGGGAGCTTACTCTTTATTTCCAGACGAACACGACGGCTGACTCCTCCCCGGGGGTGGTGTGGGAAGCACACAAAACGGTTATTCGGGGTGTCCTGATTAAACACGGTTCGCGCATCAAAAAAGAGACTGGGAAACAGCTGGACTCACTTCTGGCCGAACTCCAGGTTCTGGAGTCAAAACACAAGGTCTCCCTGGATCCATCCGTGGAGGCTGAACTCTCCTCTATTCGAAGCCAGGTCAATGACCTCCTTGGCTACAAAGCCAAGGCGGCGTTACAAAAATGCAGACTTATGGCTTATGAATCGGGTAATAAGTGCGGGCGCGGTCTGGCGCAGGCGGTTCGAGACATCAAGACACAGACCTATGTCCCTCGAATCAGGTCGGAAGCGAATGTAGATGTCGGCCTCCCGCACCAGATAGCGGCTGCATTCAAAAACTTCTACAATACCCTTTACAATCTACCACCTCTCCCGGGAGGACGACCTCTGATGGAGGCGTATGTGAGTTCTAGCCAGACTCCCAAACTATCATCTGACAGTGTAGCTGAGTTAGAGGCCCCGATAACTCCTGAGGAGTTGGAGTCGGTGCTTAACACGGCTAAACCTGGGAGGGCGCCTGGACCGGATGGTTTCACCCTCCCGTATTATAAGACGTTATTTTCCATCCTTAGCCCTCGTATGGTGACCTTTTTTAATGACATAGGGAACACGGCCACCTTTGTTCCTGATACTACTCGGGCTCATATTACGGTCATCCCTAAAGAAGGCAAAGACCCCTTGGCCTGTAGTAGCTACAGACCCATCTCATTGTTAAATACGGATCTTAAATTATTTACCAAGATAATAGCAACACGATTGGCCAGACATGTGCAGTCCCTAGTCCATCAGGATCAGGTGGGCTTTATTCCTACGAGGGAAGCCAGAGACAGTACAATCAAGGTATTGAACCTGATCCACGTTGCGAACCAGGGTCCTATTCCTTCTATTTTCCTTAATACAGACGCCGAAAAAGCCTTCGACAGGGTTAACTGGGAGTATATGTCCACTGTCCTCCACCACATAGGCTTAGGTGAGAAAATGCTTAGGTGGATAGCCCAATTATATGCTACTCCGACGGCACAAATTAAGGTGAACGGGATATTATCGGAACCCCTGCTGATTAAAAATGGAACCAGGCAGGGCTGCCCGCTGTCGCCGCTTCTTTTTGCCCTTTCCTTGGAGCCTTTTTTATGTAGAATTAGGAATAACCCCGATATCCAAGGCATAGTGGTGGGTGATGCTCACTTCAAGGTCTCTGCATATGCGGATGACTTGCTTTTCTCTCTCTCCAATCCAGCGATATCCCTCCCGAATCTCCTCCGGGAATTCGAGGAATACGGACAAGTCTCCAATCTAAAGATTAACTACACTAAATCAGAAGCCATGGGAGTGGCACTGTCGCAAGCGACCATACAGGGGCTTCGGTCCAGCTTTAATTTTAAATGGTCGCCCACGGCACTGTCGTATTTGGGGACTTTTGTCCCGGCAAATCTAAACCACGTCTTTAAACTTAATTTCCCTCCCTTACTGATCAGAACCAGGACTCTTCTGGAATCCTGGAACAAAGGCCTTCATTCATGGTTTGGCAGGTGCAACCTGCTTAAGATGTGCATCCTGCCCAAATTTTTATATTTGCTGCAGGCACTCCCTATTTCGGTACCCACATCATATTTCCGACAGGTTCACGGTTTATTTACTGGTTTTATCTGGGCATATAAGAAGCAGAGATTGGCCCGGAACTTACTCTCCATGCCCAAACCCTTCGGTGGCCTTGCCGTTCCTGATATAAAGAAATATTATCAGGCGGTACACCTCGGTAGAATTGTAGACTGGTGCAGGCACCGGGATCTGAAGCTTTGGATCCGGTTGGAGCAGGCCCTGGTCCGGGTGCCATTAACAGGGGCCATCTGGTGTTATAGACACCTCCCAGCCTACATGAAGAGGCATCCCTTGATAGGGACGACTCTACGGGTGGGGTCACAGACTTGCTCAAAGGGGTTGCTTTCCACGCCTAACTCCCCGCTATTTCCTATCATGGGGAACCCACAATTCTCCCCCGGGATGGACCCCCATCTTCTACAGGTTATGACCAGTAGTGGGCGCACACAAGCACGATGTTTCCGGATAGATGGGGATTGGCCGTCCATAGAGGTGCTCTGTAATACATCGGGACCTTATAAATTAGCTTTCTGGACTGCTGTCCAACTTAGACATTTTCTTCGAACTCTTTCATTCCCCCTCCGATTTGATGGACCGTTGACCGCCTTTGAGGAATGTTGCTCTGGTAACGGGGTGCTTCCAAGAACGTTGTCCACAATGTATAATCTCCTTATCACACCCGGGGATAATGCCCATCTGACCTTTATGACAAAATGGGAGAGGGACTTGAACTGTACGTTTACTCCGACCCAGATTCACAACATTGTAGCATTGGCCCTGAAATCTACCATCTGTACTACTACACAGGAAACGAACTATAAAATTTTGACGAGATGGTACTTAACTCCACAGGTTTTACACTCTTTCTATCCGACCACCTCTGCGCTTTGTTGGAGATGCGGACTGGAACAGGGCACTTTGTTGCATGTATTTTGGGCATGCTCGAAGTTGTCTTATTTTTGGTCCACTGTGAGGACCGTTACTCAAAAATTTACGGAGTATAATGTCCCTAATGACCCGGCCTTTTTCCTCCTGCACATGAATGCCATGTCCATTAAAAAGTACAAAAAATCCATTTTATGTCCATTGGTGAATGCCGCAAGAGCATGTATACCGCTCCATTGGAAAAGCGAGGCCCCTCCATCGGTGGCGTCCTGGGTTCGTAAGGTGGAGGAAATTAGTAGACTGGAGGACCTGGTACTTACGGGGAGGCAACAGCAGGAAAGATTTAGGAAAACATGGGCACCCTGGCACCAATTTATTCTCTCGCCCGAAGGGGTACTTTTGAGAACTTTGTAATATGTTTGGCGATAGATACTGCATGGGGGGGTAGGGCAGTCCTGAATCAACCAGAAATCCCCCCCCCTCCCCTCCCCCCCCCTCCACCTCTCCCCTCACTCTTTTTCCCTCCCCCTCTTCCTCCCTATCTCTCTCCTTTCCCCCCCCTCACCCCACCCCCCTCTCCTCCCTCTCTTAGTCTTCCATGTCAGGACCCCTTCCCCTATTTTTAATGATCTCTGCCTTGGTATTGGGTCTCTACCGGGGTATCGAGGTTCTGATGAGAGCTGGAGATGGGGGAACTGAAGGGATTAAGGCTCCCAATTACGTTTCGGTATTTCAGATGCTATGGAGGAGCCATGCACAATGGGGGTTTTTTTTTTTTTTTTTTTTTTTTTTTTTTATGACCCTGTCCCTTCTGTGAACTCGGTAATAGGTTTGATGTTGGTTCCCCTTTTTTCCCTCCCTCCCCTTTTCTTTTGTATCCCACTTCTATGTTGTATTATATGTTTATGCCCATGTTGGGCATTGTTTGAAAAATAATAAAAATTTATATTTGAAAAAAAAAAAAAATGGTGGATATTGGAATTTTTTTTTTACAAAGTATTTGCAATTTTTTGGGGAAAAAACACTTTTTTTTTGCATTTTAATGCACAAAAACACACTATATTGCCCACATGTTCACTGAAATATAAAAGATGATCTTATGCCAAGTACATAGATATGATACACGACACGCTTTAAAATTGCGTACACCCGTGCATCGGCGACAAATTATATACATTTTTAAAAACCTTTAAAAGTCTTTACAGTTTACCAGTTTAGATTTACAGAGGAGCTATACTGCTAGAATTACTGCCCTCAATCTGATGTTCCTGGTGATATCTCACATGCATGATGCAATTGCTGTTTACATACGACACAAGACCGGCGCTTTCATTCACCTTTGCGCACATGCACAGGGGGACAGGGTCCCTTTTCATATTATTTGTTTTTTTAAATAATTTTTTGTGTTATCACAGGGAATTTAAATATCCCCTATGATAGCAATATGTAGTGACAGGTACTAGTTTTTGAAAATGTTGGGGTCTACATCTCTCCTCAGCTCTTAATTCAACTGACCACACCAAGATCGGTGTGATAAGATGCTTTCCCAATGGCGCTGTTTATAAACGGCGAAACTGAAGTCATGAAATGCTCGTAGCTGACGTTTTTTTAGGCTATAGAGATGGTTGGAGTCATTCTAGTCACTGATCAGCTCTATGGTCAGCCTGCCGAACCAACGGCTGCATTCTCGGTTCCCCGGTGAGACAGGAGAGCCAGAGAAAACCATGGAAGACTATGTGGGGAAGGGGGTGGGCTGTACCCTCTTGTTGCTTGTAAAAGCAGTCTAGCGGCTAATTAGCCACTAGGATGGCTTTTACATGAAAGCCGACTGCCGGCTGAAAAATCAATACCAAGATGATACCTAAACCTGAAGCCCAGCAACCGGTACGTCACTGGTCCATGTTGGGCATATATTGTAATAATTTTTTTTAATGCAGCCTATAGGGTAAATGGAGGAAAAGAATGCAACAGATTCCTTTATTCACATCGATCATTTTTTTTTTTGGCTTTTTTATTTTATTATATATATTTTTTACACTTTTATTGTAACTATAAATGTTCCAGCTTAGGGTCTCTCAAAATGCGATGGCCATCTAACATCTTTCGATACCCTGTGTGAAAGTGTGCCCTAGGGCTGTGCCGTGCTGTACCCTATTCTAATACTCAACTAGTGTGTGGTAGCGACGAAAACAGTCAACGATGCAGAGACCAGGTTGGTCAGGACAGGACGGACAATAATAGCTGGTGTCACGCCTATGTCTGCATTTTCTACAAACAAGACATCTTGTGTGGGGTGATCTTTGGGTAAAGGTACCTAATTTGGGACTCCTCAACACAGACAGATCGGGAATAAACAAGGTGGCAAATTGTTGGTTGAAGTGGTTTATGAGGGGCCAAATTTTGTGGAGCCGATCGTTTTCAGGGTCACCTCGAGGACGACAGTTCATTGTCGTTGAAGTGCATGAACTGCAAGATTTGCTCGTATATAATCCTGGTCATGGAAGCAGAGAACGCAGGCATATGGTGAATTGAGTCAGTGGACCAACAGGACCGCAACTCACTTTTTTAGTAATGCCCATGAGGAGGAATGGGCCCAGACAGGTCTTAAATCTGGAAACATTATAGGCTTCCAGCCACATTCTCTGGCAAGGGTGAAATTTTGGATTTGCCACGATAAATTGCTTTGATCCACAATAGCTCTGTAGAGATCTTCTGCGAAAAACAACTCTTAAAAGTCAAGGGAACTAAAATATGCTGTTTCCACGTGAATTCTGGGTTGGCAAGTGAATAGGGGAAGTATGGGCACTGCAGAAGTGGTGGACTGGCAATCAGGATTTACAAATGCATCGGAGGGGCACTTTGGGCTCTACGGGCCTTTCTTTGAATTCTTGGTGGCTACAGGGCACTACTTGTGCTAGCCACCATACCAGCTTGAACTGCACTTATGGGACTCGCCACATTACCAAGTGATACTGTAGTGCTGGTTTGTCTGACCAGGATGTACTAGGCCGCTGGTTCTTGCCAGTTCACCAGAATGTTAAGCAGCACTAGTACTGGCTCTCTGCTGCATACGAGAACCATGTGGTTTTTGCACCTCAACAACAAAAACTGGGTCGGGCACTCCTGACCTTAGCAGAGACCACTACTCCATCTGTCAGGGTGCCGCTACTCTCTACGGGTTTGTATACTAAGCCTGAATAAGACAGTGTGGCTTCACCTGTGCTCTCATCCATCATGCTCAACAACGTGTAGGCCTCTTCACTTTTTTATTTTTATTTAAATTTTATTATATTTAAAGACAAAACCACATCTCATACAATACGAATACATATATTTTCACCTTTAATCTCTCAGTTTAATCTTATTTTCCTTTTAAACCCTCCCCTCCTCCCCTTGGTCTGTTGCCCCTCCTTGAATCCATTCTCGTTTATTCTGATAATGCCTGTGTAAAATGTTCCGTCTTTTTGAATGATCTCCACTTTTCCCAGATTACCCAATATCTTTTCATTTTATTTTCCTCCATTTTACTTAGATATTCCATATTATTAATGTATTCTACTCTCTGTATCCACTCTCTGATGGAGGGTTTTTTAGCCTGTAACCAATTTTTAGGTATCAAGGCTTTTGCCGCATTAAGCAAAAATGGCACCAGAGTATTTTTTATTTTTTTCCTAAATTGATTACTAGTTTTTTCTTCTACCCCCATAAACAAGCACTCCCTCGGGTCACATGATATTCTTTCACCGGTTATTATTTCTATGTAAGCTATTATGTTACGCCAATATTGGTTTATCTCTGGGCATTGCCACCATATGTGAAATGTTGTTCCGGGTAATCTACATTCTCTCCAACATTGTTTGGATTTGGAGGGATCAATTCTGTGTAATCTATCTGGTGTTAGATGCCATCTCATCAGGCATTTATAATTGACCTCAACTGATGTTGTGTCCGATACATAATTGTGCACTGCGTCAATCATCAGGGTTTCATCTACTTTGATGCCCATGTCCTGCTCCCATTTGGCTATAGCTGGTATGGTCCCTTGGGCCTCTATTTCTGAAAGAATATCATGTACCCGTGACACGCTATGTTTTACCGTCGTTTTTACAGCACAGAGCTTTTCCATTGGCATTAACATATTTTTGTCTCTTATTGGTTTTGGGATACAGTTAATAAAATGTTGAATCTGTAGGTATTCCCAATCACTTAAAGTTTGCCAACTATGCTTCCTTATTAGGTTTTGTTTTGACATTAACTTGCCACCCCTCGTGATGTCTTTTATTTGTAAATTTTTCATTTGTTTCCCTAAGCGCATGTCATTTCCTGGGATAAAAAAACTCGTGCCCTCAAGTGGAACCATTGGTGAATTGTATAACCATTTGTTTCTCCGGTGTACTGCGTCCCATGTTTTAAGTGTCGTTAAAGTGATTTTGTGAGTCCTATTACTAATTACTCTGAATTTAGGTGGAATCCATATGTTTTTTTTGTAATTGTGTACCAGTACGTGACTCCTCCAGTTTTACCCATTTCTTCTTTGTGCCTAAATTTGTCCACTCCACCAATCTCGCCAAAGTGATTGCGATATAATATCTATAAGTGTCTGGTAATGCCATTCCCCCTTTGTTTTTTTTTCTAGTTAATATATTATAGTTTATCCTAGGTTTTTTATTTTGCCATATAAATTTTAAGAACAGTATTTTTATTATTTAAAAAAAAAACTCTTTGGAATATTGATCGGGAGCATTTGGAACTTATAGGTTATTTTTGGTAACACCACCATCTTCAACATATTAATTCTACCCGTCCATGTAATTGGTCCGTTTGTTATGTTCCTTAACAGTATCTTAATTTCATTTACCAATGGAATATAATTAGCTTGATATAACTCATGGATCGTCTTTATTTTTATGCCTAGATATATTATTTCTTTTTTTTTCCCATGTGAAGGGGAATTCTTGTTGTAACATTTTCTCTTCCCTATTATCTAGACCTATATTCAAAATAACTGTTTTTATTGGATTTATTTTAAAGTTAGAAAGTGCGCCGTATTCTCTAATTTCTTTTATTAAATTAGGTAAGGACATTCATGGATTAGTCATGTATAAGAGTATGTCGTCCGCATATGCCGCCACCTTGTGTACTTCTCCCCCCATTCTAACCCCCTCTATGTTAACGTTATTTCAATTTTTTGCCAATAGTGACTCCAAAGCAATCACATACAGTAGGGGTGAGAGGGGGCACCCCTGCCTTGTCCCATTTAACATATCAAATGAGGACGACATACTCCCATTTACCCCTACTCTAGCTGAAGGACAAGTATACAAATTATTTATCCATTTCAGCATTTAGTATCATTGGGGGATTGTTTTCCTTATCTCTATCCATAAGTAACAAAGTCCTCAGACTGTTATCTCGGCCTTCCCTATCAGGAACGAATCCTACTTGATCCCGTTAATTAATTCTGGCATAAGGTTTTTTAATCTTGTCGCTAATACCTTTGCATATAATTTAGTATCCGTGTTCAACAATGCTATAGGGCGGTAATTAGAACAGATGGATATATCTTTACCGGGTTTTGGGATAACTGTTATGTTCGCCAGTAGTGATTCTTTCCTCGGGGTCTCCTCCTCCCCTAATTTATTCCAAAATTTACATAATTCCACGACCAGTTGCTGCTTAAATTTCTTATAGTACCTGATGGTGAAACCGTCTGATCCCTGGCTTTTCCCATTCGGCGTTTCCTTTATTGCTTTATAAATTTTGTCTGGCATTATCGGCTCATCCATTTCATCAGTTATTTTGGGTAAAATTATATCACTTCAATAATCTTGGATTTTAGTTTTCCTAGTCTCCTTCTGTTTTTCTGTCTCTGTTTTCCTAATTGAATATAGAGCACTATAGTATGTCTTAAATGCGTTTGCTATCTCCGATGTTCTAAATTTCATATCCCCATGCGCGTTTTTAATTTTTTCTATATAATTTAATGCTTTTTTTCCCGTGCTAGTCTTGCCAGGTGTTTCCCCGTCTTGTTTCCCCACCTGTATCTTTCTTTGGCAACATTTTTATATACTTTTCTAGACTCTTGGTCCATCATATCGCTTAATTGTGTGTGTTTTCGGGTAATCTCTTTATATATATTTTTGTCTAGATGTTTCTTATGCTTTTGTTCTAGCTCGTGCAATTCTTTTTTTAATTTATTAAATTAAATTTCTTTCTTTTTTTTTTCCCCCGCACCTATGGAGATTAATTTACCACGGATTAGGGCTTTATGAGCCTCCCATAGAGTAGCTTTAGACATTTTTACTGTATCATTAATGTTAAAATATTGTTCAATCTCTATTTTTATGATATTCTCTGTTTCCACATTTTCTAATAGTCTCATTAAGTCTCCAAGTCCCTTTTCTGTACTCCATTTCTTGCTCTCTAATTTTAACTATCACCGGTGCGTGGTCTGACAGAGTAATGGTTCCTATTTTGGCGTCTATCACATTTTCCAGTAATTCATGGTCTACAAATATGTAGTCCAGTCTCACGTACATGCCATGGACTGAGGAGTAGTACGTGTAGTCTATTTTTTCCAGATTACATATTCTCCAAGTGTCTATTAGCTGTTGCGTGTGTAATTTCTTTTTTAAGATTCTATGTTGTTTGATTTCCTGGGAAAAACCCTGAGACGTGCTATCTATGCCGGCGTCCATAGCAAAATTTAGATCTCCGGCCAAGATCACTTGACCCTGTTTATATTTCTCTAGTAAATTTAAAATCCCATTAAGGTATTTTTTTGGGCCCTTTTAGGGCAGTAGATGTTAGCTAATGTATATCTTTTCCTTGCTATGTTACCTGTTAGGAATAGGAACCTTCCCTCTGGGTCTACTTTCATTCCTTCTATCTTCCATTTGACGTTTTTAGAGAGCCCCATAGCTACCCCCCTCGATCCCTTACTCGGGGAGTCTGCGTAGTACCAGATTGGAAATTTTGGTGTATTTAACTTAATGTTGGCATCTAATGTTAGATGAGATTCCTGTAGAAAAAACAATATCCACAGAATATCCCTCCAACTCTTTGAGAATGTTATACCTTTTTTTAGGAGAATTAATTCCTCTGACGTTGTATGTTACTATCTTAATCTCTGACATTAAACAGGTCTAAGTTCTTTCTTATATCATTTAGTGGATTCAAGCCAACAGATTTACCCTCCCATCGTTCCCCACCCCACCCTGCTCCCGCTTTTGGTGTAAATTTGACCCCCTGGTCCAGGACGTTTTATCAGGAACCCCCACGTTCCTTTTGTCCCTTGATCCTGGGGTGGAGTTCTGTTCGGCGGTCGTAAACCATCTCACCTATTACTTGTGAGGCGGCTAACCAACACGCCAGACACATCCTGTCCCCCACCATACCTCCCCCTCCCCTGCCCACTTTACTCCCCCCCCCCCCCCGCCTCCTAGAAAAAAAAAGGACGAGCTGGAGGGGAGGGGAGGGGGCGACCCGGGGGAAAATCACAACCTAAGTGCATGAGAGGGGAGTCAGCTCCCCTATCTTTTTCTATCTTCTCTTATTCTCTCCCCCACTCCTCTTAAAGAAGAGGGGGGAGGGACAATTCCCCGCGTCGCTCTTCCCCCCCTCTGCCCCCCTCACCCACCCCTATGTCCCCGGTACTGGGATATCAAAATTTTTACAAAAGTCTGTTATTTCTTCGATATGTCTGTCTACCAATTCAACCATTTTTTCTGCCCATTAGGCACACAGGGAAGCCCCAGTTATATTGGACCCCATTCTCAATCAGTACTGCTAGTAAAGGTTTTAGGGCCCTTCTTCTCCTTAGGGTTTCTTGTGCTAGGTCTTGAAATATTTGAATGTCCTTTTCTTCATACTCTAATGGTGCATTCGGTCTTATATTTCTCCATATATGATATTTGTCTTCTTCATTTTGGAATTGAACAATTATATCCCGTGGCGTGTCCCGTGGCAGTTCCTTAGGTTTCCTTAGTCGATGAGCCCTTTCGATATTTATTGGATTCGTTATTTCTTTATTCATCAAGGGATTACAAATCTTCCTTATTATGTCAGTGAGGTCTTCTCGTTGTGATGCTTCCGGGACCCCACGTATTCTTAAATTTTTTCTTCTATCTCTGTTTTCTTGATCTGCTTTATATGCTTGTTCTTGTTGTACTTTTTTTAGGTGTACTATTTCTACTTCTAATTTCTTTATTTTGTTCGCGTCTTTTTCCACCTTTTTTTCTATGTCTTCTACGCGCACCAATATATGTCCTAGATTTTTGTGTAGTCTTTCCATTTCCAATTTCATGGTGTTTTTTAGGGCCGCAAACATAGAGATTATTTCATTTTTTGTAGGCAAAGCTTGGATCGGGTGAGTCTGTGTACTTTCTGTTTCGCGCTCTGGTTCTAATATTTGATCCGTCCCCTCTTCGGACAGTATGTCTTGATCCTGTGAAGAGTTATTTTGCGGTTGTTGCCTCCTTTTTTCCTTGTCTTTCTTATCCCTTTCTTTTTCCCTTTTGTCTTTGTTCTCAGCTTGTTGGCTTCTTGTATATTATTGTTGTTGTTTTTCAAGCTGTTGTTTCTCCATTACTCCAGTTTGCGTGACATATTTATTCATCGCACCAGGACTGGTTACCAAACTCCGCCGAGGCGACTTTGGGGTGACTCCTGTCTTCGATGTTTTCCCTTTCATTTCCTCTTGGTGCAGCAACGCACTCCGATTGACTTATAAAAAATGAAAAAAAAAAAGTAATATTTGATGCCTGTTTAACCACTTCAGTTCCGGACCAATAAACACCTTAAGGACCAGAGGTCTTTTTGCAATTTCGCACTGCGCTGCTTTAACTGGTAATTGCGCGGTCATGCAATATTGCACCCAAACGAAATTTGCGTCCTTTTCTTCCCACAAATAGAGCTTTCTTTTGATGGTATTTGATTGCCTCTGCGATTTTTTTTTTTTGCGATATAAATGAAAAAAGAGCGAAAATTTAGAAAAAAAAAGATATTTTCTTCTTTTTGTTATAAGAAAAATCGAATAAACTAAATTTTAGTCATACATTGAGGGCAAAATTTATTCAGCCACATGTCTTTAGTAAAAAAAATGTCAATAAGCGTATATTTTTTGGTTTGCGCAAAAGTTATAGCGTCTACAAACTAGAGTACATTTTCTGGAATTTACACAGCTTTTAATTTATGACTGCCGATCTCATTTCTTGAGGTGCTAAAATGGCAGGGCAGTACAAATCCCCCCCAAATGACCCCATTTTGGAAAGTAGACACCCCAAGGAAATTGCTGATGGGTATGTTGAGCCCATTGAATATTTATTTTTTTTGTCCTAAGGGATTGAATAATGACAAAAAAAAAAATTAAAAATTTTCTTTACAAAAAGTTGTCACTAAATGATATATTGCTCACACATGCCATGGTTATATGTGAAATGACACCCCAAAATACATTCTGCTGCTTCTCCCGAGTACGGGGATACCACATGTGTGGGACTTTTTGGGAGTCTAGTCGCGCACGGCACCCCGAAAACCAATCACCACCTTCAGGATTTCTAAGGGTGCAAATTTTTGATTTAACTCCTCACTACCTATCACAGTTTCGAAGGCCATAAAATGCCAAAATAGCACAAAACCCCCCCAAATGACCCCATTTTGGAAAGTAGACACCCCAAGCTATTTACTGAGAGGCATGTTGAGTCCATGGAATATTTTATATTTTGCCAAAAGTTGCGGGAATATTACAAACTTTTTTTTTTTTTGCACAAAGTTGTCACTAAATGATATATTGCTCACACATGCTATGGGCAGAAGTCAAATTACACCCCAAAATAAATTCTGCTGCTTCTCCCGAGTACGGGGATACCACATGTGGGGGACTTTTTGGGAGCCTAGTTAACTAGCTACCTAGCGACACTAGCGACACTGATGCAGCGTTCAGAAAAATTATCGCTTAGTGACACTGGCAAAAGGGGGTGAAAGGGTTAACTAGCGGAAATCAGGGGGTTAAAACCATTATTGGGTAGTATATCGGGGTACCTAGCGCTATAAAAACCTGGCGGTGAACCTAAAAAAATAACTAGCTACCTAGCGACTGTAGCGACACTAATGCAGCGATCAGAAAAACGATCGCTTAGTGACACTGGCAAAAGGGGGTGAAAGGGTTAACTAGCGGCAATCAGGGGGTTAAAAAGATTATTGGGTAGTATATCGGGGTACCTAGCGATATAAAAACCTGGCGGTGAACCTAAAAAAATAACTAGCTACCTAGCGACACATGCAGCGATCAGAAAAATGATCGCTTAGTGACACTGGCAAAAGGGGGTGAAAGGGTTAACTAGCGGCAATCAGGGGGTTAAAAACATTATTGGGTAGTATATCGGGGTACCTAGCGCTATAAAAACCTGGCGGTGAACCTAAAAAAATAACTAGCTACCTAGCGACTGTAGCGACACTAATGCAGCGATCAGAAAAACGATCGCTTAGTGACACTGGCAAAAGGGGGTGAAAGGGTTAACTAGCGGCAATCAGGGGGTTAAAAACATTATTGGGTAGTATATCGGGGTACCTAGCGATATAAAAACCTGGCGGTGAACCTAAAAAAATAACTAGCTACCTAGCGACACTAGCGACACATGCAGCGATCAGAAAAATGATCGCTTAGTGACACTGGCAAAAGGGGGTGAAAGGGTTAACTCTAGGGGCAATCAGGGGGTTAAATCTTTATTGGGGGGTGATAGGGGGCTACCCTGGACCTAACACTAACTGTCCTGACAGTTTTTACTGTCACAACTGACACTGAATGCATTGATCAGTAAAGAAATGATCAATGCAATCAGTGACACTGTGACTGGGGGGGGAGGGGGATCGGGGGGCGATCGGGGGGGGGATCGGGGGGGGGTTTGTGTGCCTGTGTGTACCTACATGTCAGTGTAGTGTTCGTGCAGACTTACTTTTACTCTTCTCCTCGTAGTCCGGTCAAAAAGACCGCCCCGAGGAGAATGACATCACTTCCTCCTTCCTGTGTAAACAATACACAGGGGAGGAAGCTTCTCATTGGCCAGGAGCGATCCAGAGGGGGTGGCCGAAAACGAACGGCCATCCCCTCATCACGGAGCGCTCCTGGACCGAATCGGACCGCCGTAACCAGCGGGAGGGGGTCCGATGGGACCCCCCACCCGCTGGAAGGCAATCACGTAGATGTACGTGATTCTGCCTGCCTGTGCCATTGTGCTGACGTACAATGGCAATACGGCGGTCCTGAAGTGGTTAAGATGTCTCTTTTTCCTTGCTATGTCCAACCTTTCAAAGCAAAGGGATAGCTACAGGAACAGGCATCGGTATATCAAAGCAGTACAAAAAAAAAAAACAAGAAAAGGGAATCAAACTCAAGGGGACCTCCTTTTTCTGTGTTGTTTGTTTACAGTCCCATAATTTCGTTCCTCTGCTACCGTCTTAAAACAGGCTCTACTACTTCACAACGGCCAGTTCTGGGTGCTACCAAATAATATTTGAAACCGCATAGGGGTTATGTAGCTTAGGTTTACTATCCGGAAATAATACTAGGCAGCCATATTGAATCACATAAACAGACAGTTCTCATTTTTCTTTTTTCTTTCCCCTTTCTCTTCCTCCTTTTCAGATAGTGTTTAAAAAATTTAAGTAAGAGGTAGAACTTTTTATTTTATTTTCCTTGGGTCTCCCGTTAATCCCAGCGTAGTTATTTATAGTATTATCCACAACTAGTAAGTCTTCACCTCACTTAGGAGGACTTTCACAATAGCATTTTTTCAATAAGTTTTAATAACTCATAATGTAAGTCCACATACCCTTTGTTGCTCTCTCTCCGGGCATCTCATGCTGATACAGCTGGCACACCGACATCTCGTGGAGCTTTAGCATCCTTTTTTGTCTTTGTTGCTATTCCTTAGATGTTTCGCATGGTGCACCTCTGCTCCTTCACCAGCAGGGGGCGTCCGGCGCTGTCGTTTCTCCGAAGGTCTCCGACCTCGCTCGGGATACCGTCCCACTCTGGGGATCCAGAGGTCACGGAGGCCAGGCGTCACAGGTGGCGTCTTTCAACGAGGCTCGTCGTGCTCACTCTCGGACGAGGGAGCCCACGTCCATATGCGGAACGTCCGACTACTGGAACTACCGCCCCACGGTATGCACAACATTGAGGGATAGGGGGGAGAGAGCAGGGAAAAGGGAGCGCGGTAGGCGCCTACAGCATGTACGCTGCAGCTAGAGCCAGGATCAGGGAGATACGAGCGGCAGCTTCTCAGCCGTGGCGGGAGACCTGGTGTGCACCTGACATGCTAGGTACGGACCCGCTCCATTACTAGACTCCTCCCCCCTCAGCTGCGTGAGCTACTCTGGGCAGCGTGTAGGTCTCTTCACTAGCGTACTATTGTTTGGACATTTTTGCCACAACATTTTAGGTACAGCTAATGCGACATACAGGTAAAAGAGCACCTGGTTGTCAGCGTCTGCTTGAATCGCTACAAAAAAAAAATTTTTAGTGCTAGCAGGGATCAGGCGTGACTCTGCTAACATTGCAGTTTTGTGTGCTGTGTTTTCTAAGGGACAGTGATCTATTGATACTGCACTTGGGTTGCCTGGGCTGGGCAGAGGGGCTAAATGTAGGTGCTGGTAGGTGTCTGGGCGGATCCTGCGAATGCCAAGATGTTTGGGAACACTATACTATTGCTGATGCTAGGATAGATCTCATCAGATCAGAAAAAAGTGGAAAGTTCCCCACTGGGTTTTTAGCAGCAAATAGGAGTCAAATATTTTGTAAAAATTGATTTTTTTTATTTCAAAAGATGGTTAGACACAATTTAATATCCAATAAAGTCTTATTTATTACGTATACATTGTCTCACGTTTAGTTTATGTAATCAGTGTATTTACCCTTTCCGCCAGGAAGACTAGCTTAACCAGAGACTTCTATAAAACCAGATAATCCCCTCAAGTACGATCCCGGACCCACTAAGAGCCTGTCCACGCCCTCAACCCAAGGGAGAAACCCTGATCTGTGAGGCTTACAAGTGGTCACATGTTTAACGGCCCCCCAACGGGGGATCAAATGGACAGGAGCACATAAAAATTGTAATTATACATAACTAGCATACCAAAGAAGTAAGGGTAGTTTTTTAGGACATTGTGAAAGGGGGAGAATCTTAATGAAGGAGTCCCCCACCGTGCGCTGCCGGGGTTGTTTCAATGTTAACTTAGTATAAAATCTTGTTTTTTTTTCTCCATAGAGGGGTTGGGAAGTTTATATCTAATATATAAATATCAATCCCTATATGAAATCCCTATATGAAATCATGTCACCAAGTCTTGCCTTACATGGTATATCATTTTCTATTTCATTGCAATGGTGAATTGTGCATTGTTCTCACAATCATCTTAGTATTTGGCATACAGCAGATGATTTGGGAATGTTATAAACAGTAAAGAGTGACACAATGATATTGTGTCAGCAAGATGAAGAGAGGAAATGGGTGTAATCCATTTGAAAAGATGGATGTCATAAAATCTTTCTTTGATCAGATCAAAGATATTGATCCGTTGAAACACTATTCTAGTAAGGAAGGTGTATGGTGTGTGCGTGTGTCTTAGTGCTGCTGGCAATCAAAGGGTTAAAATCAGATTCTGTCTGGGATTGAACCTAACTGATGCTGACACCTAACTGACTAACTAGCTAATCCGTGAAATACAATGATCAGAAAATAAAATAGTGATCAGAAAAGAGATCTGTACACTATACTAATTCCACTGTGACAGGGAGTAAAATGGTTAACTGGGGGTGATCAAAGGGTTAAACCTTTATTAGGGACTATATGAGGAGTACCCTAAATCTATCTGGACCTTCCACTAACGCCCCTAACGCTGTTTAGTGTCACAAGTGACGCCAGTACAGTGATCAGTGAAAAATCTGAAAACTGCACTTGCTGACACTGTGACAGGGAGTGGAACGGTTAACTGGGGGGGGGGGATAAAAGTTTGCCTATGTGTCCTGGTGTGTCCCCGAACCTCCTCTTCTGGGGTTCCTCAGTGGCGCTCGTGGCTCCTCCTCGCATTGGTAAACCCCCTGGGAGAAGCGCTCTCCCAGGGGGTTACCTTGCGGGCGCGCTCCCGAGTCCAGCATTTGCGTACATAGACACAGAATTCTGGACTCTGCCCCACCCCTGGCGCCCGTGTCATTGGATTTGATTAACAGCAGCAGGAGCCAATGGCTGCACTGCTATCAATCTATCCATTCAAGAGCCGAGAACCCCCAACAGAGAGCAAGAGCGCATCTCTGCTCTGCCGAGGGAACAAAGGGCTCAGGTGAGTAAAACTGGGGGGGGGGGGCGGACAGTGTCAGGAGTTTTTTTCACCTTAATGCATAGGAGTGTTTACGACCCCTTTAAGAATATTTGTGCACATTAGCAAAAAATCACTTTAACTATTATGTCATTATCAGCGTTATTTAATAGGCCCTCGTGAATCAATTTCAAAAGTCACCACATGGGACTGTCACTTTGACCACTTGCTGCCCGCCCAACTTCAAATGACGGAGGAGTGTTTCGTGTCTCGTTCTGGGTGGACAACATATGGGGGCTTGCAGCGTGGCGATCACAGCCGCGCCATGTTGCTAGGACACGCCGCAACCCCAATCTCTGAAGAGCCAATGACGCAGCTTTTTAACCATGGGATCGGCTGTGTCCAATCACAGCCGGTCACATGTAAATGCGGAAGTGCCGACAATGGGCTTTCATCGCCTCACACAGAGTGTGTGGCGAGGAGTGACAATCAGCAGCATCTCCTCGCAGGGGAAACCCGGACAGGTAAAAAGGGTGCTGATCATCAGTGCCCTGATTACAGTAAAGCCCCCCCCCCAGTGCCACCAATCAATACCCAGTCATTCAAAGTGTGACAGTGAAACATGAAACAGACGGAGACAGAAAATGCAATAAAAATCACACCTTTTAATAAAATTGTAAAAATGGTTCAACTGGTAAATGTAGTCAAAACATAGCCAGGGTAGTGAAACAAGCCAGAGCTCAGCAGACAGGATCAGGAACTAGAAGGGACATCAGCCAGGCATGTCTTCAACAGGAACACAGCAGAGAGTCTCTAGATATGTTGACCAAAGCGAAGGCATTGAAGAAATGAACCAGGCAATTTAAATAGCCAGAAGGGAGCACAGAGAAAGAAGGGCTGAGAGCCCCCTCCTCAACAACCCCTCCCCTTTAGAGAACCACCAGGTTTGAGGGGAAAATGTCTAGGCGCAGGTAGGCAGCGGTGGTCAACATGGAGTCTGAACCTCTCACTAGCATGTTGCAAGGACTCTTGGACCTGCACCCCAAGTGGAATGAAGATCGAGGAGCTCATGCTTCTCTAACGCAGAAATTCTTTGAGGAACAAACGAGTCAGGCAGCATGGATGGTTGGAAACCATATTTCGCCTTAAAAGGAGACCTTTGGGATGTGGTATTGATGGCACTATTGTGAGCAAACTCCGCTCAAGGTAGGGAGTCTGACCAGTTGTTATGGTTCAGAAATATAGCAACGTAGAAACTGCTTCAAGGCTTGGTCGGCTCCTTCTGCAACCACATTTGACTGTGCATGATATGCAAAGGAGAAGGAAAGCTGAATTCCTAACTGCACAAAAGGCTCGCCAAAACCTGGAGACAAACTGGCTACTCCTGTCAGAGATGATGACATTGGGTAGCCTGTATAACCGAAAGATCTCCTGAGCAAAAATGGATGTCAGTTCTTTGGATGTGGGCAATTTCTTTAGTAGCATACAATGTCACATTTTCATGAACCGGTCAACCACCATAAGAATAACACTGTTGTCCTGGGAATTGGTTAACTCCACAATAAAATCCGTAGATAGATGGGACCTAGGCCTCTCTCCATTGGGTATGGGTTGTAAGGAGGCCCACTGGAAGGTGTTGTGGTGTCTTACTCTGTGCACACACAGAACAAGTGGCTACAAAGATGGTTAAATTAGCGCAGGGACTATCCCACCAGAATTACTGAGAAAAAGCCCAAATTAGTTGATTCTTTCCTGGGTGGCCAGCCACCTTGGGAGAATGGTAAGTCTGGAGCAAAGCAGTGCAGAGATTCTCGGGGACAAAGCAGTGATCACCAGGTTTCTCAGGAGGAGACTGAGCGGCACAAATCCTCTCACCCATGCGATCGGAGGTATTACAGGAACAAGCACCGACTCAATCTTGGAAGTGGAGGAAAACTGTGCGTCAGCCCTTACATTCTCAATATTGGGTAAGAATGAGACTATGTAATTGAAGCTTGACAGAAAAGGAGCCCATAACGCTCTTCTGGGAGATGAGCATTTAGCCTCAAACAAGAATGTGAGATTTTTATGGTCGGTCAAAATGAGGACCGGCACAGTTGTACCTTAAAGAATGGAGGCATCTCCTTGAAAATTATAGCTAACAATTCTCTCCAATGTCCTCAATCTTGTAATTGCATTCTGCAGGAGAAAAGTAGCCACAAGGATGTATAGCGCTCTGAGGTAAGACTTTGAGAAGGGTGCCCACTCCAGTCTCAGATGCATTAACCTCAAGAATGAATAACAACACAGGAGTTGAAACAAAGGCTGCCTTTAGAGACTCAAAGGCTCTAATGGAATCCGAAGACCAATTCTGTGGGTTACTGTCGTGTCTGGTCATATGAGTCAGGTTTGACCAGAGAAGTTCTGAATACATTTCCGATTAATATTTCGCAAAGCCAAGAAAGCGTAACGGATGTAGACCTACAGGTCAAGGCCACTGTATAACTGCAGATAATTTCTCTGGGTCCATCGAAAAACCGCCAGTAGAAATGTCATAACCCGGAAATTTAACCTGTTCATGATGGAACTCCCACTTCTCTAGCTTACAATACATGTTGTTATCTCTCAGCCTCTGTAGCACACAGGAGACATCTGTGTCGTGGCTCTTTAGGGATTTAGAATATATGTGTTATGTACCTGGTCAGAGTCTGAAGTGACGAGGTTGGCATCCCTTGTATCTCCAGCCCAGGCCCTGCTGAGAGTGAGACAGAGGGTGCCAAGGGACAGAGGAAACACGAGTACCTGTAGGTGTAGGTTTCAGAACTTGTGGCAGAAGTTGTGGACTCAGAGATTCAGGCAGAACATCAAGTCAGGAACCGTGATGATGCTGGGTAGATCAACCAAGATTAAAGGGGAACTTCACCAGTCTGGCAGTTTCAGGAAATACGGCTTGCCGAGGCTTCCAGCAGACAGGAGTGCACTGTGTTCAATGGAGCTTGGATGAGAGTAAGCCAGCTCAGGTACTCGGAGGTGGCGTGAAGCCAGACAGGAAATGGGCAAAGTCAGAAGATCAACCAGAGTTAGCAGCGAGCAGGCAGTGAAGTACCAGGGCATCAGACAGAAGCAACATCAGGGATAAGCTAGATTCAGGAACCAGTAATCTGCATCCAAAGGGTATGTCACAGGGAAGCCAGGTCAGCAATGGACGATTAAACAGGATTCGGGCAGGTCACAGGGAAACAGCTGAAGACCAGTCAGCATTGAGCAAGGGGCACAGCGCCTGACACGTACCTTGGAGATGAGCCTGACGTGCAGAGGGAGACATCTCGTACGGCTCTGAGATCACTGGAGTGGGGACAGTGACCCTCGAAGCACAGTGGGGTATGAGAGTCTGCAGGGTTCACTGGGCTGAAGATGGTGTCCACTTGGCATCAACCGGAATGGGCTCGGAGCAGCAGACCGACGCGCACAGATGCAGGTCTGAAGGCAGGTGCGGCAGCAGGCAGGTGCGTCAAAGCACAGGGCAGCAGGCAGAAGCAGGGTCAGGCAAGCTAGGTCACAACAGCGGATTAATCAGATAGGGTCGGCGGGCAGAGCATGGTCAAGTCCAGGCAGGTTTGGCAACAGATGATCAGACAAGTAGGTACACAGAGCAGGTCAAGGCAAGCCAAGGGGTCAGGATCGGAGATAGCAGCAAGGTCAGGAGAGCCGGGTCAATACTGGAACAGATGCGGGTTCAGGATCAGATTACAGGATGAGCTGCAGATCAAACAGCAAGAGTGTATTCTGAGGAGGCCCCTTTTAAGGATCATTGGGCGCCAAAGACGCGTCCCTCTGTGCATGTGTGCGTGCGGGTGCTCATTGGCGTGGGTGTGCACGCGAGTGTGCGCATTGGCGCATGTCTATTAGCCACTGGATGCCTGTGAGCTGGAACACCTCTTGATGGACCCGTGCGCCTGTGACCCGTTGCGGCATCATGTGGAGTGCGTCCATGACAGCGCCCTTTAAATAGGCCGTCTGGTGCCAAAGGGAACTGTGGATGCGCTCCCGCGAGCACGCACATTACTTTGTGCATTGGCACACCTACGATCAGCCAGGTTCCGTATGTGCACATGCACTCGATGTGCTACAACAGTTCTTACATTATGAGAATTTTGTCGAGATAAACCACCATACATTGCTGCAACATATCTTGAAGGACATAGTTGATGAATTCCTGAAAAACTGCAGGAGCGTTGCAAAGACCAAACGGCACTATAAGGTTTTCGTAATGTCTTGTCCTGCTGTTAAACACAGTTTTCCATTCATTGCCCTCTTTGATACTCATAAGATTTGTATGCCCCTCTTAGATCGAGCTTTGTTAAAACTGTTGCTCCCTTGAGGCAGTCAAATAATTCTGTAAACAAACTGAATCGGGTAGGCATTCTTAATCGTGATGCGATTGACACCCCTATAATTGATACAAGGTCTCGGTCCACCACACTTCTTTTTCACAAAGCAGAAGCCAGCACCAGCAGGAGATGAAGATTTGTGGATGAACTCTAGAAAGTGCGTCAGGGAAGCATAGCACCAAGTTGAAGGTCAATTGCACAATCATACGAACTACCGGCTTGACATTTGTCAAAGACATCACTAAATGTGTGGTAATCCTTTGGAAGGAAGAGAGGGAAGAGGTGCACAAGACCTTAGCCACTTTCTGAAAACATGCCTTGCTGCATTGTGGTGACTGGGAAAGAACCTCAGCATAAAGCCAATCAAAAGAGGGGTTGTGCCTTTGTAACCAAGGATGACCAATAACCACCGGATAAAAAGTAGAGGAAATTACTTTAAATTGGATTATCTCATGGTGAAGAGCCCCTACGGCCATGATCAATGGCGTAGTCTCATGAGTCACATGGGCAGGCTGTAGAGGTCTACCATCAATAGCCTCAATGACAAGTGAAGTGTCATGAAGCTGCAGTGGAATCGAGTGCTTAGACACAAAGACACTGTCTACGAATAGAGCTGCAGCCCCAAATTCAATTAGAGCCTGTGTATCGATTGACGATTTATACCACGGAGGGGCAACCAAAACTAGAGGCTTATCCTTCAAGTAAACTGGTGATGTAACAACGCCACCTAAGGTCTGTCCCCTACAAGATCTCAGGTGCGAGCATTTTCCTGCCTGGCCACTTCTCCAGATCTGTAGGAATGTCTCAGGCTGTTATCTCATCTTTGATGTTATCTGAGAGACCATGAGAAAAAAACAGCCAAAAGGGCCTCATTGTTCCAAGTGACCTCTGCTGCCAGAGTACGAAATTCAATGGTGTAATCGGCAATGGTTCTTGTACTCTGATGGACATGAGGCTCTTAGCAGCAGAATCGGAGCATGCGGGAACATCAAATACCCTTTTAAAGGAAGCCATGAACTCTGAGTAACTCGGGACAATGGGTTTTTGTGTCTCCCATAGAGGGTTTGCCCAGGCCAAGGTTCTATCCGAAAGCAAAGAAAGGATGAAGCCTACTTTGCTTCTGTCTGTGGGGAATGCCTGGGGCAGCATCTCAAAGTATATCCCAACCTGGTTGAGAAACCCTCTGCATTGAACTGGATCGCCCCCAAATCACTGGGGAAGCAGAGCAGAACCAGACATACCTCTTAAAGAGGTAATATTCGAGGCTGGTGCCTGCACAGAGCAGCAGCAGGGACCACCTGCAACACAGATTGTATTGGAACAGCCATAGTGGGAGAATCCAGATGAGTAGTGCAAATCAGAACCATCTGTAATGCTATGGCAAACTGATCCATGCAATAATCCTGCTTATTCAACCTGGAAAAAATATTATCACTAGGTGGATTGCCTGCATCCCCTGAATTCATGGCCTTCGCCTACTGTCAGGAACCCTGACACAGACGGAGACAGAGAATGCACTAAACATCACACCGTTTAATAAAATGGTAAAAATGGTAAACAAAGTCAAAACATAGCCAGGATTCGGTAGCCAAATCAGGTAGTCAGAACAAGCCAAAAAATCAGGAAGCCAGAGATTAGCGTAGTCAGAGGCAGCAGACAGGATCAGGAACCAGAAGGGACGTCAGCCAGGTATGTCTTCAACAGGAACACAGCAGAGAGTCTCTAGAAATGTTGACCGAGGCAAAAGCATTAAATAAATGAACCAGGCAGTTTAAATAGCCAGAAGGGGCTGGCTGTGGGCTTGACTGAGGAGCAGGAGATGATTGAGAGTTGAGCCACTGTGGAACGATGAGTACTGGCAATTAACCGACAGCTGAGCACAGAGAAGGAAGGACTGAGAGCCCAGCCCTGACACATGGGCAAGAAGGGGTGAAAGTGCTCTGTATTGAAGTGGTAAGTAACACTGACTTCAATAAAACAATAAAATGACACTTCACAAGTTATTATACCAAAAATAGAACTCTCAATAGATAAATATTCACCCCATGTGGAAAATTAAAGCACAAAAAGATCCTATGAACTGGTATTAAGGACTTTAACCCCCCTGGCGGTATTTCCAAGTCTGGCTCGGGGTGGAGATTTTGTACCAAAAGCGGTAACCCCGAGCCAGACTCAGGACCGCATCGCTGAATCCAGGGAGAGTTTACTTGCTTTCTCCCCTGGATCCAGCGATGTCTCCCCGCTGTACGAGCGAGCCGTGCTCCGCTCGATCTATCACTGAGCCGATCTCCGTTCCCTGCGAGCGTTGCGACGCACAGGGATGGAGAATGGCGCCAAATTCAAAAAGTAAAACACACAGTATACATACAGTATAATGTAATCTTACAGATTACATTGCTGTATGTAATTATTTCACATCCCCTTTGTCCCTAGTGGTCTGCCCAGTGTCCTGCATGCAGTTTTTTATAATATAAAAACTGTTCTTAATGCCTGGAAACTGGAGATTGTCCATAGAAACCAAAACTGTCCCTTTACATCAAAAATGATTTTAGACAAGCTAGAAAACAAGCAATAATAAATTAGAATCACTTGCAGAATTGAGGGATAGCAATTTGTGGGGAAATCCGCTATCAAATACTGAAAAGTAATGACAGTGACAATTCTGCAACTGAGCAAATTGCAAAGTGTATTTGATTACATTATTGAATAATTTTTATTATTGCTATATTATTATTTGGTATAATTTTTTTTTTTTTTTTTTTTTTCCATTCAAAAATTTTATTGAAAAAGAAAAGTGCAATGATTACAGCGAAAGTGCACGTAACATGCGTGCATAAACATTACAGTACAGAACATAACATAAATTGCAATGAAGCACATTCAGAATATCTCCAACTTCGTCTCGGGATTGTGATCTAGATTCTGGGACAAAACTCGTACTCCAGGTAGGAAAGTTACACATTCTTCTACAACATATCATGTAGCGAATTCCTTCCCAACCGTTTAGATGTCTGAAGTAGCATTGACATGTTGCGTCGGAGTAGGTCTTAGTAAGAGGTCCTTTGTCATGTTCATGAAATGATACCTGGTTTTGTCCTACGGTAAGTCGGTCATCAAGTATGAGGTGGGTTGGGAGTAAATTACTATACTGTCTAAAGTGTCAATGGTCGCTGAGGGTGCCAAATGCATGGCTGTGTCTTAAAGGGGGGATATTTGTGTGGGTAAGCATAGGAAGGTATGGAGGGGGGGGGCAAAGGGAGGGGGGGTGGGGGGTACAGAATGAGAAAGAGTAAGAAGGAAGTGGGGGAGTAACAGGTATGTTTGCCTCTCCGGCTTCCACCGCCCGCAGTGGTCGAGCTCAACCAGTTTGATTCTCTGGTGTTCCTACCTGATGGGGCCTTAGGAACAGTTTATAATTCTCTGAATCTTTAAATTCATTCCAGTGTCCCCAAGTTTTGGCAAACTTATGTGGGGTGTCTTTCGCAATATGTATTAATTCCTCCATTTCTGCTATCTTCTCAATACGTTTGAACCACTCTGATATAGAGGGGATGTCTGGGGATCCCCAGTGAACTGGTACACATAATTTGGCTGCGTTAAGCATGTGCATAGACAACGATTTTTTATAAACTGGAGTAGGAATATCAGAGTGGTGAAGGAGAAATCTCGCAGGCGAGTAGTCTAGCTGGTCATTCGTGACCTGGGAAATGATGTTGTGTACTTGTGTCCAAAAACTCTGTAATCTGGGGCAAGACCACCAAACATGGAGGAATGTGCCTATGTCAATATTGCATCTCCAGCACCTGTCTGAGGTCTCCTTGTTGTACTTATGGACCAATGAAGGTGTTCTGTACCATCTTGAGATCGTTTTATAGTTGTTTTCTTGTGTCGTGACATTTAATGACGCTTTATGTGCAAGTGTGAATATCTTTTCCCAACTTTCCTCTGTTAAATCTGTCTGTAGGTCCCTCTCCCAGGCTCTGCATGCATTCCCCTCTTTCGGTGAAATTGAGGAGAAGAGAAGAGCATATGTGACTGAGATGACATGTTGTTGTGGCGAGGTTTGGGAGCAGAGACTCTCGAATGGGGTGAGTGAGCGGTCGAGTGAGGTGTCCTTGTTTATCGTCTGGAGGAAGTGCCGAATTTGAAGGTAGACCCAGTGAGGAAGGGTGTCTGAGTCAGGCGATCTGGGCAAAGCATCGCGATCTAGTAGTAGACCTCTGTGGAAAAATTGATGGGCTTGTACTTCATTAAACGGCCATCTATTCCTGAGAAAATGTGTGGACATTCCCGGTTGGAAGTCCGGGTTGAGTCTGATAGGGGTGAGTGGTCCAGGGTTAGAGGAGATGTTATGTCGTGTTGCTGCTTCGCGGAAGCTGTGTAAGGTTGCACTTATAAGTGGATGTTCCTTCAGTGAACTAGGGATACGGTGTGGGGCTATCCAAGGGGTGTTTTTGATTTGGAGTTCTGTTAGGGAGTCTTCTAGATTCACCCAGTCTTTAGAGCTACTGTGAACCGCCCAATCCACTACTCTGCATAAATGACAGGCCTGTGAGTATTTTGTGAGGTCTGGTAGGCCAATGCCCCCTTTTGATTTTGGTTTAGTGAGTTGAAAATAACCTATTCTGGGGCGTTTATGGTTCCAGAGGAAGTTTTGAGTTACTCTCTTCATTATTTGAAAAAAGGAAGGAGGGAGTCTGATGGGTATTGTTTGGAACAAGTATAAGACGCGAGGAAGAATATTCATTTTTAATATAGCCGCGCGGCCAAACCATGAGAAATGTGATTTGTCCCAATTGCGCAAGTCTGACGCAATTGACTTGGTATAATTATAGTTATTTATTATATTATAATTTATGATTTCATTTTTCAAACTTTATCATACCCGGGATGTCTGCTAGACTCTGGTTTGGACAGATTTAAGTGAGTTATTCCTAAGAATTACAGGACTACAATATAAAACACCAAATTTTCATGCAAAATAATTGTACCGCTTTCAGCACCTAAAATCTGAAATAATCATACCGCCAGGGAGGTTAACGGTACCACATTATTTAAAAAAAAAAGTCAAACATTTTTTCATGAATAGTCAAAGGATAGTCTTTGGTCCTGGAGTGGTGGGTCAGTTGGTGAAGGAGCAGCATCACCACACTAACAGGAGGGGGAGATCCTGAGTGACTCAGTCCTCTTTACTTCGCCACCACTCTAGGACAACAGACTACCCTTTGATTATTCTTTGCTCTGATTTGCAACCTCATATAACCCATTGCAACATATTTGATTGGCAATTTTGAGCTTTGATGACCCATGGATGAGGCTCATTTGGTCATATGATAAATAATGTTTGACACTGTTTAGGCTGATATTTATATTTACTGAAAGCTTGTCTGTAGTCTGCTTTCCTGAAGAAGCAGGCAGGGACCCGTGAAACGCAACTGCGTCAGAAGTTGCAGTAAGCCTTTCATCACCTGACCTCAATAGGTTTGATTCAGTTTTATACCGTGCAGTACAAATATTACCTATATATGAAACTAATGTGTTCTATCTTGTCCTGAATATGTTTTAATGATTTTAAACTTCATATATGTTTGACATTTTTTTTTAATCATGGTGTACCGTTAATTTCTTAATACCAGTTCATAGGATCTTTTTGTGCAATTTCTCTATTAGGATGTAGTACTGGACAGGTTTGTCCAAACATTAGAGGGTTCTTCCTGGTGCTCCCTCCTTCCACTTTTTTATTTTGTGGAAAAATAAAGCTTACACATATTGGTGAAATTTACATTTGTGAATTGAATCAGGTAAAGTACATTGTGGTGTCCTAATAATTTCTCCACCTTTTAGTGAATCAACCCTCTTAATTTAAGCAGCATTAGTCAACTCTGGAAAGGATACAAATCTCTAAAGCCATTTCGTCCTCTCATCTCTAAATTGTACACATTGGGCGATTAAACAATTTGCCATAATTCGACAGACCAGAACATCTGTCTGTCGCAACAAAGAGGTCAAAATGCTTCCTCCGGCCACACTGGTCACTGTCAGCTGTATTAATATTGTCATTGGTCTAAGCACAGAATTAGTCTAAATGAGGCAAGACAATAACAGGTGATTGGACTACATGCAGATAATTAACTCCTAACATTAATTGTTAGCCTACTATTCTGACCTTATTAGCTTATTGGTGAAGTTAATCCAAACTTTTGAAATTGCCACTTCTTTCCCCATCCTCAGCAGAAGTACAAGTTTCAGCTTGCCAACTCCATTTAAAGTGGTTGTAAACTGTTACACCACTTTTACCTGCAGGTACACTTGCACAGTTTAGGAGATATTCAGGTTATGTGCTGCTGCTGTTGTCATCGGCGCATGCACACTGAAGAAATGGCCGATGCATACTAGCTAATTATGCCTTTGTCTTGCAGGGTTTGTTTTTTTCCCCCAAGGTTTACAAATTCTTTAAAGCTGAAGAGACACTAATCTCAGATGTTTTTATGGCCGGGGGGGGGGGGGGAGGAATCTAGTAGACACACCTCCTTCCTTATCTTAGAGTTCCCTGCAGCCTAAAGCTGAAGGTTGCAGTTCCGAATGGTCATTATAAAACTTAGGCATTACAAATTGCTGTATCCCATCGATTTAAACTAGGTAGGCATGAGAGAGTTTCCTATTATCTCTCTCTCTCACAACATAACGTCGCCATAATGACTCAGATGCATAAATATATTAATTAGCATGATTACGAGAAGGACCTAAACTGCATTCTGTCTCATTATATTAATATTATTACAGTATCACTATTTACCCCCCCCCCCCACCTGTACAGTCTTGCTATACTAGGACACGGATTTAAAGGTTGCTTGGCCTTTAACTATAAATATATATTATATATATATAAATGTATGAGAGAAGGAAGACTGTTTAATATAGAAAAAATGTATTTAGACAACTCTGCCATATGTAATATTCTTTTTTGAGCAGTTATGCAATTCAGCAACATTTAAGAACAGGAGGAAAGCTAAATTGTTTTATTTCTGCCACCCTTTAAGCTAGCTAAGTACAGCAATTCAACAAACACATCCCCATGGCATGACGCGGATGCCTGTGACGCCCCTCTGCTGAGGCAGGCTCATGCGTGCACTGGCTCGGGAGAGGGAGATGTCATGTGCAGTTGCTTCCTCTGGGTCATAGAAGCCAGCAAGCAAAAGAAAACGAGCAGAAACCAAAGAAGCTCCCTAGTGGGGTACCATATTATTGCAATTACAGGCCTGTATAAGGCAATGAATATTAATCAAAACTTGCTAAGTCTCCACAAGATCTAAGAGTTTGGGGTTAGACATGAGGTGTTGGTCAGTGGAGGAAGATGGACTCTGGATATCTCATTAAGAATTGTGTCAGTTTTGTTTTTGAAGTGATTGGCAATCTCCTGGGGAGTAAGCAAGTTTGTGGGTGGAGGCAGTGCGGGGGTGAGGTAGGGAATTAAGACCCCTTTCACACTGAGGCGTTTTTTTATGCACTTTCGGGCTAAAAATAGTGCCTGTAAAGTGCCTGAAAAATGGCTCCCCTGCAGTCTCGGTGTGAAAGCCGGAGGGCTTTTACAATAAAAAAAAAAATCACAATAAGCGATAATTGATTGGTTTGCGCAAAAGTTATAGCATTTACAAAATAGAGTATAGTTTTATGGCATTTTTATTAATATTTTTTTTTTACTAGTGTAGCACACTACTCCCTTGGGAGCTGCAAAGTTGTTTATTACCTTTATGTTAATGGGACCCATTATTTCCCATGCAAAGTTTCACAAACACCAGGCAGTCTTTATATTCTGTAAAGTTTTATTCTTGAACTTGTGTTATTGGAACAAGTAGATAGAAGATATGAGATATCTCCATAGATTCTGGTTCCTGACATTTATTCTGCGTACTCTTCTTTTGTGAACTGACCAACATCACTCTGAATAATACCGTGGGTGCAGATTCCAAAGTCGCAGGCCTTTACCGCCTAATTCCTTGACACTTGCAATCAGCCCATGTCAGTTCTGGAAAGTGTCTCCCACTAGGTCCTTGGATACATAGCAAGTTTACGGATAAGCACTACTGGATTGCACTCCCTTTGTTCACTCCCAATCAACAGTCCATGCTTCCCACAGAAGGTCAGTTCCCAGTTTCCTCCATACTTTATTCCTACTTCCTCCTCCGCATGGTCCCGCCTGGGACGCCCAGTTTCTCCTCTGGTCTACATAGCGACGTCTGCTCAGGCTATCCAGCGCTGGGGTCTCTGAACCCCCAGGCCTTCAAGCCCGCTTCTGTTATCCAGCACTGGGGTCTCTGAACCCACAGGCCTTCAAGTCCGCTTCTGCTGCACTCTCTACATCTTGGGTTCTCTCCCCCTCACCGGACGCATGTGACCCCCAGCTTATATGCGAGTCCTGTACCCGCCAATACAATTTAATGATTGGTCTAGAGCTCTGCACATAAGCTCCCTGCCACTCAGGTCCCAAATCCTGCCTCCCTTCCAGAACATTTCCACTGGAAGGATGAGGGGACTTCCTTGAGCCAGAGTGTAGGTGGCCACACCCCCCTCTATTCTAACACTCCCATCTCCCGAATAAACAACCAGGCCTGGAAAAAGTACTAGGCCCTGGCTAAATTTACCTATCACTTACCATAGGAACAGACTAAGCACCCACCTAAATGGGATGGGCTCTACACTGGTAATGGCGGCGATCAGCGATTTTTATCGTGACTGCGACCTTATGGCAGACACATCGGACATGTTTGGGACCATCGTCATTTATACAGCAATCAGTGCTATACAAATGCACGGATTCCTGTGTAAATGACACCGACAGTGAAGGGGTTAACCACTAGGTGTCAGTGCAGGGGTTAAGTGAGCCCTGGGGAGTGTTTCTAACTGTGGGGGGGGGGGGGGGGGCATAGCTGTGTGTGACATGTCACTGATCTCTGCTCTGATGACAGGGAGCAGAGATCAGTGACTCTGTCACTAGGCAGAACGGGGAGATTCTTGTTTACATTAGCATGTCGGTTGCCATGTGGTTAATGTGAAACTTGTGCTTTTTCTGGCAGAGCTGATCCATTCAGGGGACATTACATGGGGCAGAGCACATGACAGTGTGCCCTGTCATGTCCCCTACCCCATGTAATGTCCCCTATCATTTGCCCTGTCCCATGTAATTTACTCTGCACTATGTAATAAGCCCTGTAATGTGCTCCCCCCATGTAATGTGCCTTGTCCCATGTAATGTCCCCTGTCCCATTTCATATCTCCTCCAGTAGTGCGCTGTTCCCCCTCGGCCCCTCCTCCTCCTCCTATCCCGTCCACCCCAGATGATGTCACATACTCGGGAAGGACAAAAGGGGAGGAGGGGCCTGTAGGGAACAGCGCGCTACAGCCAATAGGATGCCAGCTGCTTCCCTGCCTATCTCTGCCTGTGTCTGTGTGATCCTCCTGTCAGCTGCCTGTGACTGACAGTCACATCGCGGCGGAACCCTGGGGAACCCCCTAGGGTTCTGCGGAACCCCGATTGAGAACCACAATGATAGACCAACACAAAGTGTTACATAATTGTGAAGTGAAAGGAACGTTTTAAATGGTTTTCAATTTTTTTTTTTTTACAAATATGAAAAGTGTGGCGTGCATTTGTATTCAGCCCCCTTTACTCTGATACCCCTAACTAAAATAGGGGAACCAATCACCTCCATAAGTCACCTAATTAATAAATAGAGTCCAACTGTGTGTAATTTAATCTCAGTATAAATACAGCTGTTCTGTGAAGCCCTCAGAGGTTTATTAGAGAACCTTAGTGAACAAACAGAAATATTAGGTCAAGGAACACACTAGACAATCAGGGATAAAGTTGTGGAGAAGTTTAAAGCAGGGTTACGTTTTAAAAAAATATCCCAAGCTTTGAACCTCTCACAGAGCACTGTTGAATCCATCATCTAAAAATGGAAAGAGTATGGCACAATTGCAAACCTACCAAGACATGGAAACCTCCTAAAATGAAAGGCCGGGCAAGGAGAGCATTAATAAGAGAAGCAGCCAAAAGGCCCATTGGGAACTGGAGGAGCTGGAGAAATCCACAGATCGTGTGAGAGAATCTGTCAACAGGACAACTATTAGTCGTGCACTCCACAAATCTGGCCTTTACGAAGAGTAGCAAGAAGAAAGCCATTGTTGAAACAAAGCCATAAGAAGTCCCCTTTGCAGTTTATGAGAAGCTATGTGGGGGACACGGCAAACATGTGGAAGAAGGTGCTCTGGTCAGATGAGACCAAAATGTAACTTTTTGGTCTAAAAGCAAAATGCTATGTGTGATGGAAAACTAACACTGCACATCACCCTGAACATATCATCCTCACCGTGAAACATGGTGGTGACAGCATCATGTTGTGGGGATGATATTCATCAGCAGGGACAGGGAAAATGGATGGAGCCAAATACAGTACATTCCTATAAGAAAACCTGTTAGAGTCTGCAAAAGGCTTGAGACTGGGGCAGAGGCTCATCTTCTGGCAGGTCAATGACCCTAAACATATAGTCAGAGCTACAATGGAATGGTTTAGATCAAAGCATATTCATGTGGTAGAATGGCCCATCAAATTCCAGACCTGAATCCAATTGAGAATCTGTGCAAAGACTTGAAATTTGCTGTTCAGACCATCTTCATACAGTCTGACAGAGCTTGAGCTATTTTGCAAAGAATGGGCAAATATGTCACTCAATAGATGTGCAAAGCTGGTTAACTACTTAAGGACCGCCGCATGGCAATGTACGTTGGCAGAATGGCACCTACAGGCACAAGCACGTACATGTACGTGCTTGCCCTTCAGCGGGTGGGGGGTCCGATCGGACCCCCTCCCGCTGGATGCGGCAGACCGTTTCGCTTCAGGAACGATCAGGGATGAGGGGATGGCCATTGGTTTCTGGCCATCCCCTCTCGATCGCTCCTGGCGAATGAGAAGCTTACCCCGCTGTGTATTGTAAACACAGGCAGGGAGGAAGTGATGTCATTCTCCTCAGGGGCGATCTTTTTGACCGGACTGCGAGGAGAACAGAGAAAGTAAGTGCACCAAATACTACACTGACATGTAGGTACACATAGGCACACAAATCCCCCCCCCCTATCCCCCCCTCCCAGTCACAGTGTCACTGATTGCAGTGATCATTTATTTACTGATCACTGCATTTAGTGTCAGTTGTGACAGTAAAAACTGTCAGGGCAGTTAGTGTTAGGTCCAGGGTAGCCCCCTACCCCCCCCATAAAGGTTCAACCCCTTGATTGCCCCTAGAGTTAACCCTTTCACCCCCTTTTGCCACTGTCACTAAGTGATAATTTTTCTGATCGCTGCATTAGTGTCACTAGTGCTGCTAGGTAGCTAGTTATTTTTTTAGGTTCACCGCCAGGTTTTTAGAGAGATAGCTACCCCCATATACTACCCAATAATGGTTTTAACCCCCTGATTGCCCCTAGTTAACCCTTTCACCCCTTTTGCCAGTGTCACTAAGCGATCGGTTTTCTGATCGCTGCATTAGTGTCACTGGTGCCGCTAGGTAGCTAGTTATTTTTTTAGGTTCACCGTCAGGTTTTTATAGCGCTAGGTACCCCCATATACTACCCAATAACGGTTTTAACCCCCTGATTGCCCCTAGTTAACCCTTTCACCCCCTTTTGCCAGTGTCACTAAGCAATCGTTTTTCTGATCGCTGCATTAGTCTCACTGGTGCAGCTAGGTAGCTAGTTATTTTTTTAGGTTCACCGCCAGGTTTTTATAGCGCTAGGTACCCCCATATACTACCCAATAATGGTTTTAACCCCCTGATTGCCCCTAGTTAACCCTTTCGCCAGCGATCACCGTATAAGTGCCACTGGTGACGCTGGTTAGCCAGTTAGTTATTTAGGTTCCCCATCAGGTTTTTATATAGCGTCAGGGACCCCCATATACTACCTAATAAAGATTTTAACCCCCTGATTGCCCCTAGTTAACCCTTTCTCCAGCGATCACCGTATAAGTGTTACGGGTGACTCTGGCTAGTTTGCTTTTTATAGCATCAGGACACCCACTATTTATTACCCAATAAAGGTTTAACCCCCTGATCACCCGGCGGGTGATATCAATTAGGTTTTAGGGTCAGGGTCTGCGTCGCCCCAGGCAGCGCTAGGTTAGTGCCAGTACCGCTAACACCCACGCGCAAAGCATAAACGTCCCGTAGTGGTATAGAATCTGAACAGATCAATATCTGATCTGATCAGATCTACACTAGCGTCCCCAGCAGTTTAGGGTTCCAAAAAAACGCATTGTTAGCGGGATCAGCCCAGATACCTGCTAGCACCTGCGTTTTGCCCCCCCCCCCGCCCAGCCCACCGAAGTGCAGTATCGATCGATCACTGTCACATACAAAACACTAAACACATAACTGCAGCATTCGCAGAGTCAGGCCTGATCCCTGCGATCGCTAACAGTTTTTTTTTTTGGTAGCGTTTTATATTTAAATCCTGAAGGCAGTGCTTGGTTTTCGGGGTCCCGTACGTGGCTAGGCTCCCAAAAAGTCCCCCACATGTGGTATCCCCGTACTCGGGAGAAGCAGCAGAATTTATTTTGGGGTGTAATTTGACTTATGCCCATAGCATGTGTGAGCAATATATCATTTAGTGACAATTTTGTGCAAAAAAAAAAAAAAAAAAATGTAATATTCCTGCAATTGCGGCAAAATATAAAATATTTCATGGACTCAACATGCCTCTCAGTAAATATCTTGGGGTGTCTACTTTCCAAAATGGGGTCATTTGGGGGGTTTTGTGCTATTTTGGCATTTTATGGCCTTCGAAACTGTGATAGGTAGTGAGGAGTGAAATCAAAAACTTTCACCCTTAGAAATCCTGAAGGCAGTGATTGGTTTTCGGGGTCCCGTACGCGGCTAGACTCCCAATATGTGGTATCCCCGTACTCAGGAGAAGCAACAGAATATATTTTGGGGTGCAATTCCACATATAACTATGGAATGTGTGAGAAATATATCATTTAGTGACAACTTTTTGTAAACTTTTTTTTTTATGTCATTATTCAATCACTTGGGACAAAAAAAAAAAATATTCAATGGGCTCAACATGCCCCTCAGCAATTTCCTTGGGGTGTCTACTTTCCAACATGGGGTCATTTGGGGGGGGGGGGAGTTGTACTGCCCTGCCATTTTAGCACCTCAAGAAATGAGATAGGCAGTCATAAATTAAAAGCTGTGTAAATTCCAGAAAATGTGCTCTAGTTTGTAGACGCTATAACTTTTGCACAAACCAATAAATATACGCTTAGTGACATTTTTTTTTTACTAAAGACATGTGGTTGAATACATTTTGGCCTTAGACCCCTTTCACACCACACCGCCCATTGCGTCGGCGGTAAAACACCGCTATTTTTAGCGGCGTTTTACCGCCGGATTTGCGGCACATTTCGGCCGCTAGCGGGGTGCTTTTACCCCCGCTTGCGGCCGCAAAAGGGTTAAAACCGCCGACAATACGCCGCAATAGCGGCGTTTTGCCGGCAGTATTACAGCGCTGCCCCATTTATTTCAATGGGGAGCAGCGGTGGTGGAGCGGTAAACACACCGCTACTTCACCGCTCCAAAGAAGCTGCTGGCAGGACTTTTTTCTGACGTTCTGCCAGCGCACCGCAATAGTGTGAAAGCCCTCGGGGCTTTCACACTACAGACAACGGTGCAACTTCTTTAGGGCGGATTTCAGGCGCTATTTCTAACGCTATAGCGCTTGCAAAACGCCCTGGTGTGAAAGGGGTGTAAATGTATGACTAAATTTTAGTTCATTCGATTTTTCTTATAACAAAAAGTGGAAAATATCTTTTTTTTTTTTTTTTTTTTTTTTTCAGTCTTTTTCCTTTTGTATCGTAAAAAATTAATATCGCAGAGGCAATCAAATACCATCAAAAGAAAGCTCTATTTGTGGGAAGAAAAGGACGCAAATTTCGTTTGGGTACAACATTGCATGACCGCGCAATTATCAGTTAAAGCAGTGCAGTGCGAAATTGTAAAAATACCTCTGGTCCTTAGGCTGACAATTGGTCCAGGGCTGAAGTGGTTAAGATATAACCAAAAAGACTTGCAGATGTAATTGCAGCAAAAGGTGGTTCTACAAAGTATTGACTCTGGGCTGAATACAAATGCACGCCACACTTTTCACATTTATTTGTAAAAAGTTTGGAAAACCAATTATCATTTTTTTCTTCACAATTATTTGCCAGTTTGTGTTGGTCTATCACATAAAATCCCAATAGAATACATTTACATTTTTGGTTGTAACATGACAAAATGTGGAACATTTCAAGGGATATGAATACTTTTTGAAGGCACTGTAGAATTTCCCAGTCATGCACTACACACATTTAACAATTGCCGTAAGAATCGAGACAAACTGCGACCCCTTTTGCATTCCAGCTAAAGCTGTTTGCATCTAGATCAGAGTTTTAAGCATTCAAGCCTTGAAATAAGGCTTTATCTTTCATACAGTCTACACCCTGACTACCATACACATACAATCCGCAATTTGCAATCATAACTGACTGTGAGCTCCTTGTTCTCCAGCTAAAAGCTGTTTGGGGCTGGATACACAATCTTATCATTGAAGCCTTCAGATAAGACATTGGCTTTCACATAGTCTAAACTAAAGAGGAAGTAAACCCTGATGAGTTTACTTCCTCTTTCATTCCCTGCAAAGCGTAATGGACCACTATGCATCACATAGTAGTCCATTATGTTTCACTTACCTGACACAGGAGCCAGCGAAGTGACCGCTGTCCCCTGTAATCCGGCGCATCCATCTTCTCGGTGGGGTCTCGTAGCTCCGCCGCTGTCATTCGGTGAAGCCGCGATGACGTCACTCCCGCACATGCGCATGGGAGCCAACACGCGCGGCAACTCCGTCGTTGGAAATGCCGTGCTCAGTGCGCCTGCGCGCCGCCTGTCTTTGGGCAAATATCTCCTAAACTGTATAGGTTTAGGAGATATTTCTTGGACCTACAGGTAAGCCTTAATCTAGGCTTACCTGTAGGTCAAAGTGTGTTGTAAGGGTTTACAACCACTTAACTTTCACACACATTTGGGTAATTATTAAAAACAAAGAAATAAAACACTTGTCCACCGCAGAGACGGAGTCACTTGTCACACCTTCACTGATTATGTTCCAAAGAGAATTTGCAAAGGTGAGGAGAGAGTTTAAAGAGGGAATCCACCTAAAACAACATTATTAAAAGCCAGCAGCTAAAAATACTGCAGGTGCTGACTTTTAATAAATGGACACTTGCCTGTCCCAGGGTCCAGCGATGTCGGCAGCTGAAGCCGAGCAATTGCTCGGTTCTTGGCTCCTGCCACTGCCATTCTCATTGAGGGAATTGGGAAGTGAAGCGTTGCGGCTTCACTTCCCGGTTCCCTACTGTGCATGCACGAGTCGAGCTGCGTGTCGTAAGTGGTTTCCGCTATCTCCTGGGACCTGTGTGTTTCCCAGGAGACAGCGGGGGGGGGGGGGGTACTGGAAGGGGCGTGACCCCCGCGGGAGTCTATTCCTGGAAGAGGGTACAGATCCCTGTATTAGACAGATATCTGCTCCCCCCTGCCCCCTAAAAGGTGCCAATTTTCAACGACCACCATTGTATTCTCTAGGGTCTTTGCTAAAAAAAATATATAATGTTTTGGGGTTCTATGTAATTTTCTAGCAAATAAATTATGATTTTTACATGTAGGAGAGAAATGTAAGAATTGGCCTGGGTGCTCCAGAATGCCTGATGGCGCTCCATGCATGTTGGGCCTCTGTATGTAGCCATGCTGTGTAAAAATCTCACACATGTGGTATCGCCATACTCGGGAGTAATAGCAGAATGTGTTTTGGGGTGTAATTTGTGGTATGCATATGCTGTGTGTGAGAAATAACCTGATAATATGACAATTTTGTGAAAAAAAAAAAAGTTAAAAAAAGCTTGATTTTGCAAAGAATTGTAGGAAAAAATGACAACTTCAAAAAACTCATCATGCCTCTTACTAAATACCTTGGAATGTCTTCTTTCCAAAAAGGGGTAATTTGGGGGGTATTTGTACTTTTCTGGCATGTAAGTGTCTCAAGAATTGAAATAGGCCGTCAGTACTTCAGGTGTGATCAATTTTCAGATATTGGCACCATAGCTTGTGGACTCTATAACTTTCACAAAGACCTAATAATATACACCAATTTGTACTTATTTTTACCAAAGATATGTAGTAGTATAAATTTTGGCCAAAAATGACTAATCTGCTAAATTTTATAACAGAAACGAAGAAAAATTCATTTTTTTTACAGAATTTTCGGTCTTTTTTCTTTTATAGCACAAAAAATAAAAAACCCACCGGTGATTAAATACCACCAAAAGAAAGCTCTATTTGTGTGAAAAAAAGGACAAACATTTCATATGGGTACAGTGTTGCATGACTGAGTAATTGTCATTCAAAATGTGAGAGCACCAAAAGCTGAAAATTGGTCTGGTTATTAAGGGTGTTTAAGTGCCCAGTGGTCAAGTGGTTAAACCCGGTGTTAAAAGAACCAAAAAGAGACACAAACATCTACCACAAGTCATATCACACAATACACATTGACAATTGTTGATCAAGCTCAGTATTAAAAAGACCAGAAAGAGGGGAAAACTCAACATTAATATTTTTCCTGAAACATAGGGGCAATAAAATATAATAACCTTAGATTCGCAGAGTAATCACTGTTAAACAGCATGTTCCTACTCTATACATCCTGTACTCCCGAGTGAAAATGAAACCAGTCTCTTTGAAAAATGGCTTTGGTTTTCATACGATTATTGAAGGACACTTTTTTGTGAGCTCAAGTCACTTTGATTTTTTTTTTATGCACTTGGTGAGATCATTATTGTTCTATTTTTGTTATATTTGTTATATTTATTTTATGTTATAAGACATCATTATTTGGCACATAGATTTACAGGGCATCTAACCCCTCTGGGTCTGACAGTTGTTATTGTTGGAGGTGGTTTTCTGATCTAATTAAGTTGTGACAGTAATAGTTTTTTTTCTCGTGGTTGTACCCGCCAGAGGTAACAACACACCAAATGCGAGTCACACATAAGAAAATTTTTACACGTTTGTATATAAACCCATTAAATCGCACTTTTAAGGCACATATATTTAGTATTACGTCTTGTAGCGGGTGTAACACATTAATAGAAGCACTTTGGTAGAAGTAATATTGAGTGTCACACTCAGAGGGTGTTTTTGGTGACTTCGGGGCACACCTACATCATTCTCTGTCTGAGGTGGCCAACTATCATAGAATGTACTTCACACCCCATACCGGCTGAGGGTAAGCTTTTTACACTAAAGGTAATTGCACTGGTCTAGAGGTGCACCCCACGGAGGGTTAACACAGCAGCACACTTCTATTATAGGTGTCACATTTTTCTCTTTCGTTCATTGACAGACACAGCACCTTAATCTTGACCTTAGGGTTATATCACCACCTTTAGGAGAGGACTAGGCAGAACACATAAAAAACACCACAGTACCGCCCGGGGGCGGTCCTACTGGCTATAAACCCTTACTCTGCTCCCAGCAGCTCAGTTTTTTCTGCCTAGTCTAGAAGGACCTGGCTCCCTGTGAGGACCAATGGTCCTTGGAATTTTTTCTTTTTTGCTGTTTTTGGTTTCCTGTGATCTACAATCAACAGCCGGGCTGGGTGAATAATATAGATCCTGGTAGTTTCCCCAGCCTGGCCATCGAGCACGTGCAGACCTTAGCTACATGCTGGGTCAGCCACGACAGGCCCCATTCTGGTCCAGGGGTGGCCAGTGAATGAATGAATGAAATACTTGTATAGCGCACAATGCGAACTGAATCGCCTCTAGGCGCTGTGGCGAGCCCTGATCATCTGCTAAAAGAGGAAGGTCTTGAGTTTTTTCCTAAAAGCCAGGTGATTTTCTTCCAGGCGGATGTTGATTGGTAGAGCATTCCATAGCCGAGGCCCTTGCACAGCGAATCTCCGATCACCCTTGGATTTATACTGGGCTTTGGGCACGAGGAGAAGGTTTTTGTTGGCTGATCGAAGACTGCGGTTTGGTGTGTAATGATTTATTTTCTCCATTAGGTATTGCGGAGCTTCTCTATGCACGCATTTGTGGGTGAGGCACAGGGTCTTGAACGTGATCCGATTTTTTACGGTTAGCCAATGTAAGCTCCTCAGTGAAGGAGAGATGGATTCCCAGGTTTTTTTTCCTGTTATCAGCCTTGCCGCTGTGTTTTGGATAAGTTGTAATCGTGCAAGTTGATATTGTGGTAATCCTATGTAAAGCGAGTTTGCGTAGTCCATTGGTGAATTAATGATTGTTCCAACTACCACTGCTTTGTCATTCTTTGGGATAAAAGGGATGAGTCTGCGAAGCATGCGCAGCAGATGGTGAGATCGACTGACTACAGATCCTATTTGCGCATCCATTGACATTTGTGCGTCTAAAATAACCCCAAGACTCTTCGCTTTGGTCTTTGGGGAGATAGTCTGCCCAAAGACGGTTGGTGGAGACCAGGAGGTTTTGGTTGCGGGCTTATGATTTGGGTGTAAGTGAGCTATATGCTCCAGGGCACACATATGACTGGCTACTGCTGTCCGAGTCACAGTGTGCCATGGCCGACAGCCACCCCGTACTGCTCGGGTCTATCTGTGGAATGTGTCCAGAAGCCCCTGCAGGAGGGGTAAGTATGGTTCCACCTGTTTAGGCAGGATGGAGCAGCTGGGCATACCTTGTTAGGTTGACTAGGTGGTCTCTCTCTCCCTTTCTTCTCTCCCTTACTACTTCCCTCCTCCCCATTCTAAGGGGCCGCTGTGTGGCTAGGCATAGGGGGTGCGGAGCACGGACCTGTCCGGGAGTCCTCTGGGTCCTGGCAGAGGGCTGCACGGGGCGGTTGGTGGTCCACTTGTTTTTTCCCATTTTCTTGTGCTTTTTTTGTGGGTATCTGTGTGCAGCCATGTGGGGGGAATGGTCGCCGCGGGAGCCGCTGCCATTTTCTGGGAGTCCAGTGGCCATTTTCCCTGCATTTTCATATGCCTTTGCTGAAGTGGCTGGCGGCCATTTTCTGGTAGCCTCGGGTCTGTTATACCCTAGCATTGGGCGGCTGGTTTAGACTGGTACAGAGTGAAAACGGACACAGGACACCATGTGGCAGGCAGAGGGGAGAGCGGTCGGTGGCAGCACAGCACCTGGGTCAGGGTGGTGAGTCCTGCGGGGGGGGCCCTCAGTCTGTGGCAGCTAGGAGGGTGGACATTTTTTGTTGCTTGCCTTAGGTCCTAAGGGTGACAGGCGAGAGTGGCTCAGCATGGTGTCAGAGGCTGGTGCTTCTTCTCTAGAGACCCCTGTTATAGCAACTGGTTCCCCTGCACCTGCAGTGCCTATAGACGCTCTGTGGGTGGTCCTGGAACCATTTTTTGTCAGGGTAGAAGCAGCGTGCAGGTGCAAGGGGGTAAAAAAGCCCTCCCATCTTCTGGGGAGAGCTCTGATTCAGACTCGGGTCCCGCTGTGGCAGATGGTCCCTGTTCTGACATTTTGAGAGGAGGTGGACCAGGACCGTTCGAACAGTGAGGAGGAAGACTCTGCGTCCATGTCAGCAGAGGCAAAAGCGGTAGTAGGAGCACCTATCACAGCGGTGCGGGATACCTTAAAGATAGAGGATACGGCGGGGTATCTACAGAGGTGTCGGTCCCTTTTGGGTTACACAAGCCAGCCCGCACTGCTAAGGTGTTTCCTTATTTAACTTATTTTCATAAGTTTATTTACAAGGAGTGGGAAAGCCCGCAGCGGGTCTTTTCAGTCCCAAGACGAATGGCGGTGTGTTACCCCTTTGAGGAGTTTCCTGAAAAAATAGACATCTCCCCTGGTTGTTGACCCCTCGGTATCCAGGTTAAATAAGGTAACCACGATTCCAGTGGAAGTCTCCCCCTCTTTCAAGGACCCTGCCAACAGAAGGGCCGAGGTGGTTGCCCGTTCCATGTTTATGGTGGTGGGTTCAGCATTGCGGCTGGTGTTGGCCACAGCCCTGGTGACACAAACGCTTACTGAATTGGCTAAGTTGTTGCATCGCAGGTTAGGGAAGAAATAGGTTTACCCAGTCTGCGTGGAACTGGCAGACCAGTTGTTGCATGGCCTTAAGTATGTCTGTGTTGCGGCCCTGGATACGGCCCCTTTGCTTTCTAGAGCCTCAGTATCAGCAGCGGTGCCGCGTCGCTTGATTTGGCTTAAATGCTGGTCTGCGGACCAGGCATCTAAGAAAGCGCTGGCGGATTTGCCCTTCCAAGGTGAGAGACTATTTGGCGCCTCGCTGGATGACATTAAGAATGTTACTGGGGGAAAGAGTATTTTGCTCCCACAGTCCAGAAAGGGTGTAGCCTCTTTTTCCTCTCAGAAGCGACCTTTTCGTCCACATGGGTCGGCAGGTAAGCGTTCCCAGTTCGACAAGATGCCCGCTAAGGGACACAAGCGTCCCTGGTTTCGCAAGGCGAAAAAAACCTGCGAGCAAATCGGCTGCTGCATGAAGGTTCGCCCCGCCCCATTCTCGGGTGGGGGTTCGCCTTCGGGAGTTTGCAGTCCAGTGGACCCCTCTCCTCTCCAACCAGTGGGTCTGCAAACTGGTTTTTGTCAGTCTACAAGATAGTTTCTTTCTTGTCCGCCAGATTTTTTCCCTCCAACCTTCATCTTCTTACAGTTTTTCGAGAGGCCCTGTTGGGGCAGTACAGGACTTACTACTGCGGGGATGTGATAGTGCCTGTACCGACGTAGGAAAGGTTTCAGGGATTATACTCCAATCTGCGTGGTCACAAAGAAGGAATGGGTTTGTCCGGTTCTGGATCTCAAGGCCCTCAATTGCTTTGTGAAGGTGCGAAGGTTCAAGATGTAATCGGTTCGTTTCATAGTCGCTGCACTTCATCAAGGGGATGTCTTGGCGTATTTGGACATCAAGGACGCATATTTGCATGGGTCCATATGCATCAGACAACAGAGGTTTCTGCGATTTGCGGTTGGGGATGAGCACTACCAATTTGTAGCTCTTCCCTTTTGGCCTAGCGATGGCGCCAAGGTACTGGCCCCAATTCAATGAGGGATCGCGATCATGGGTTACCTGAACCACCTCCTCCTGAGAGCAGCTTCTGCCTCAGAATTAAGGGAGGATGTGGGATCACCATACAGACTCTCTGGGTGTTGAACCTCCAGAAGTCGGTATTGGTGTCGACTCAGCGCCTGGAGTACTTGGGGTTGATTCTGGACTCCTTAGAGGCGAGAGTCTTTCTACCTTGCTGCAGACTCTTCAATCCGCAGTGCAGTTATTGATGTCCCACAGGTGGCCATCTCTGCGTTTTTGCATGCAAGTTCTTGGCCTCATGGTAGCTACTTTCGAGCCAGCTAGTCAGGGCTTCGCTTCTCTGGTGGCTGAGGTCTTTGGCTCTTCGGTCCGGGAAGTCATTCTTTCCTCTACATTGGATGGTGATCACGACAAATACCAGCGTGACTGGCTGGGGAGGAGTTTGGGGCATCCAGTCGGCCCAGGGTCGCTGGACGCAGGAAGAATCCCGCCTGCCGATCAATGTGCTAGAGCTTCAGGCGAACAGGCGGTGGAGTATGTCAGTCATCAAAGAGGGACAAGGAGCTCAGCTGCAGCGCTGGAGGCCTCACATCCTACAGTGGACAGAGCAGCATGTGCCGGCTCTGTCAGCCGTATACATTCTGGGCGTAGAAAACTGGTAGGCGGACTACCTCAGTCGTCAGTTGCTGGACAAGGGGGAATGGTCACTGCATCTGGAAGTGTTTCGGCTCATTTGCCTACGGTGGGGCATGCCAGATATGGATCTCCTAGCCTCTCGGCTCAATCGGAAGTTACAGAGGTTTGTGGCCAGGTCAAAAGATCCCTGGGCGGACGCGTCAGATGCATTGGTGGCCCCATGGGGGAATTATTGGCCGATTTATGCCTTTCCCCCACTCACTCTTCCCTCGTCTGCTACGCAGAGTGGAAGCCGAGGGGATTCCAGTGATTGTGATGGCCCCATATTGGCCTCGACGTCCTTGGTACGCCCACATAGTACGAATGGTGGCGGATGTTCCTTGGCGGCTGCCGATGTGGGAGGACCTGCTGTAGCAAGGCCCGATACTTCATCCTGCTTTACCGTTGCTGGTTTTGACGGTATGGCTGTTGAAAGCCAGGTGCTGAGGGACCGAGGACTGTCGGCTTTGGTAATTTCCACTATGCTGAGGGCGTGGAAGTCTTCTTCCTGGGAGATTTATCATCGCAAGTGGAAGGCCTACTTCTCCATGTGTGAGGAGATGGGATGGCGGCCACATACATATTCAGTTTCCAGGATCCTGCTGTTTTTGCAGTGAGGAGTGGATCAGAAACTTGTATTAAGCACCATTACGGGGCTTATATTAGCTTTGGCTGTACTTTTTCAGCAACCATTGGTGCGTATGTTTGTTCAGGGGGTTCGGCATGTGGCCCCTCTGGTACGACCTCCACTACCCCATGGGATTTGAATCTGGCGCTCTCGGTGCTTCGGGAACCGCAGTTTGAAAACATTAGGGATATTCCTTTATTGAGGCAGAAGTAGTCTTTCTAGTGGTTGTTACATCTGCAAGGTGGGTTTCTGAGTTGAATGAATGAATGAAATACTTGTATAGCGCACAATGCGAACTGAATCGCCTCTAGGCGCTTGTTGGCGGCCTTGTCATGCAAGTCTCCCTACTTAATACTCCACAAGGATAAGGAGGTAGTATGCTTTTTATAGCTTGGCCTGTGTGAGAGCCTTGAAATTTCTTTGCGTGCAGCATGACTTGGTGCAGAGTGAAATTGGCATCAATCCCCTGTGCAGTTGAGCTAATTACAGACACAGGACTCCCACTACTGCTCCAAATGTCCGTGGTAAAACTGATAGTCTTTATGTCCTCCTGTAGCATGTTGGTAATGTGTTTTTTGACTGTGTTGGTTAATGCCGCGTACACATGATCAGAAACTGTCGGACTTTGAAGCGGAGCGGACCTGCCCACACACGACCGGACTTTTGAAATGAATGGACTTGCCCACACACGGAGGAAAGTCCGTTCATTTTGAACGTGGCTCCATGTAGACGGGACTAGTGAAGGGTGTCAAAGTCGCCGCCTTCGCCGGCAAGATTCACACATCGCTAGCCCCGTCACCTGATATGGAAAAAACGGCGTGGGGGTCCCTCCAAAGCCCATATCAGACCCTTGTCCGAGCATGCAGCCCGGCTGGTCAGAAAAGGAGTTGGGGACGAGCGAGCGCCCCCCCGAGCGGTACATGGCCATGTGCCCTCAACATGGGGGGTGATTTGGGTAAGGGGGGCCCTGCCACCCCCCACCCCAAAGCACCTTGTCCCCATGTTGATGAGGACAAGGGCCTCTTCCCAACAACCCTGGCCGTTGGTTGTCGGGGTCTGCGGGCGGGGGGCTTATCGGAATCCGGACGCCCCCTTTAATAAGGGGGCCCCCAGATATTGGCCCCCCACCCTATGTGAATGAGTATGGGGTACAGTGTACCCCTACCCATTCACCTGGTGAAAAAACGAATATAAAACACAAAACAAGGTTTTAAAATAATTTATTGCACAGCTCCTGGGGTCTTGTCCCCCTCTTCGGTTCTTCTTGCCGGGCCTCCGCTTTCTTCTCCCAGCTCTTTTACTAGCGGTGGCCCGGTCTTCTGTCGCCGCCTCTTCTTCCAGCTTCAGGGGTCTTGTCCCCCTCTTCGGTTCTTCTTGCCGGGCCTCCACTTTCTTCTCCCAGCTCTTTTACTAGCGGTGGCCCGGTCTTCTGTCCCTGCCGCCTTCTTCTCCTTCTCCTTCTTCTCCTTCTCCTTCTCCTCCTCCTCCTCCTCCTCCTCCTCCTCCTCCTCCTCCTTCTCCTTCTTCTTCTTCACCTTCTCCTCCTTGGCGACTTACATAGGGACAGTGGGTGGGCTCACCGGGTGATGTCCCGCCCCTTGTGATGTGATGTCCCGATATAAGTCACCGCACAACGCGTCCCTGTCATTGCGGCCAGAGAGAGAGCATCGAGTCAACATCTCAAGGAAGAAGAAGAGAAGGCGGCGACAGAAGACTGAGCCACCGCTAGTAAAAGAGCTCGGAGAAGAAAGCGGAGGACCGGCAAGAAGAACATAGGAGGGCGACAAGACCCCCGAAGAGCGGGACAAGACCACCCGAAGTCGGTAGAAAAGGCGGTGACAGAAAACCGGGCCACCGCTAGTAAAAGAGCTGGGAGAAGAAAGCGGAGCCCCGGCAAGAAGATCCAAAGAGGGGGACAAGACCCCCGAAGTCGGAAAAAGACTCCCGGAGCTGTACAATAAATTATTTTAAAACCTTGTGTTGTGTTTTATTTAAATTTTTTTCACCAGGTGAATGGGTAGGGGTACATTGTACCCCATACTCATTCACATAGGGTGGGGGGCCGGTATCTGGGGGCCCCCTTATTAAAGCAGACTGGGGGTCCCCTGCCCGCAGACCCCGACAACCAACGGCCAGGGTTGTTGGAAAGAGGCCCTTGTCCTCATCAATATGGGGACAAGGTGCTTTGGGGTGGGGGGCCACAGGGCCCCCCTTACCCAAAGCACCCCCCCATGTTGAGGGCACGTGGCCTGGTACGGCTCAGGAGGGGGGGGGGGCGCGCTCGCCCATCCCCACCCCCTTTCCTGACTGGCCGGGCTGCATGTTTAGACAAGTCTGATATGGGCTTTGGGGGGGACCCCCACGCCGTTTTGTCACCGTGGGGCTTCCCCTTTAAGTCCGTACCAGGTGACGGGGCTAGCGATGTGTCAATCTCGCCGCCCCGAAGGACTTTTGGGGAAAAAAAAGTCCGCCAGAGCCCACATACGGGCAGATTGTCCGGCAAACAGTCTGATCATGTGTCGCGGCGTAATTGTGGCAACATGACATCTGTGACATGACCGCATCTGGGAATTTCGTACTTTGGCTCCAAAAGATTCATAAGTCGCCGAAAACCCACATTGTCAACTATTGATAGTGGCAGATCATCAAGAATGATGAATTGGGTAACTACTTCAGAATTTTTTTTAACCCTTGGCTTATCCATTGAAAATTTTTCACGTCTGGCAAGGGTTTGCTGCAGTGTTAGCTGCTGAGTGCAAGACCTAGTGACAGCTGTAAATTCATCATGCTCAGTCTTGTGTTTCATTTTGAGATGTTTTATGGGATTACTGGTATTATACGAACTAACTTTTGAACCTCCTCTGGATATTTTGTCAGAACAGAGTTTACAGTCTGCAATGCGTTTGGTTTCATGAATTTAAAAAAACGTCCAGACAGCTGACATTTTGCTGGCAGTGGCATCCGTTTGCATTGCACTTAAAGCCAAAAATAAGTAAGTCTCTCCACCTTAAGAGGGGAAAAAAAAAATGAAGATTTTTTTTTTTCACACATGATGACACCTACTTTTTTTTAGAATAATGAAGCTGCTCTCACCAGTGCTTGTTGTTTGTTCCTGCTGCATCCAGCATCTTGGTATGGCCAAGTAAACCAGTGACAGTGGGGATGATGAAATCTGTCGGATGAAATCCAACGGTCGCGGTCGGTATCTCTACAATTCAAAAGGCAGAAGATGGTCTCAGAAAGGCACATGCAGGAAAATGTTAGGCAAGAGACAATGATGATTTATGTAACAGCAGCAGTCATTTGCCGCCATGATGGACATGTTAGGCAACAAAGACAATGTGGGACACTGTTATGTAACACACAAACACAGGCCGGCCGCCATGCTGGGCGGTGGACATTGTTAGGCAAGAGAGAGAGAGAGACAATGTGGGACAAAACTAAAGTATAACACAGGCTGGCCGCCATGTTAGGCAAGTGATGTAAGCTAGTAGTACTGTACAGCAATCACCGGCCGCGGGACACATAAGTAAGCAAGCAACATTTAGAAATAGAGAAGAGCACTCACCGGCCGCCGCGAGGGGACATGGTGTAAGGATGACTCTCGCCATGTGGGGCAGCCATGTAGCAGATGCAGCAGCAAAATACATTTCACGAGGGAAACAGCACTCACCACCATGTGGAGAAGCCGGTTCCCGAGCTCCGCCCAAGCTGACATCACTTCCACTATCGGTTTCTGGTATCGGTGCATTTTCACGAGTACTGATACCCCCGAAAAGCAAAGTATTGGTACAATATATATATATTAATTTATATATATATATATATATATATATATATATATGTGTGTGTGTGTTTTTTAATTAGAACAGCGCCACACCTACACTCTTTTCAAACTATTTTAAGTGTACTCCACTCAGGTGATAGTATGCAGAATTACACACAAACTTTTTAAATGCATCCGCTGACATCAATGCTTGGGGTTATTACCACATCCTTTGATACCTGTGTCGGTAATTATAGCGTCCACTGGCACCAATGCTGGGAGGTATTATGGCGTCCACTGACACCAAGGCTGGGGATTATAATTATAGTTGCTGACGTGTATGCTGGGAGTAATTTAATTTGTGTTTAGGCACAGGGCAGTGTATGAGTTGGGTGGAGTAACTGGTGGTGAGTAACTCTTAAAACCGTTGTATGCCCGCTCATCTTAAAAAAAAAATAAAAAATAAAAAAAAACCCTGTTAGGCAAAGGAATAATGAGCTAGTATGCACTGCATACTAGCTCATTATGAAATACCTCAGATCGAAGACCCAGTATCGCAGCCCAGTCCACGCAGAGGGAGCTGACATTTTGCCTTCTGCATTTGTTCTGGGTTCACAGCTCCGGCACTGCGAGTGGCTGGAGCCACGATGTTTTGCCATCTTCTTCCTGGCAAGGTCCAGCAGCATCTGCCAGGCATTCAGAGTGCATGCGCCACTGGCAGCAGCTGCATGCAAAGTGAATATCTCCTAAACGGTACAGGTTTAGGAGATATTTATTTTTACCCACAGGTAAGCCTTATTATAGGCTTACCTGTAGGTAAAAATTACAAATGAAGGTATACAACCACTTTAAGGCCTGGCTAGTAGCTCAAGACTTTTGAACCCTGGTCTAGTGTGTATAGTCTGACTGTTGGATTTGTAACATTTGATGTACATCGCATGTAAATGCACTCATATCGGTTCATCCTTTTCCCCTTTATGTATGTGTGTGTGTGTGTGTGTATATGTATATATATATATATATATATATATATACCGTATATACTCGAGTATAGGCCGACCCGAATATAAGCCGAGGCCCCCAATTTACCCCCAAAAAACTGGCAAACTTATTGACTCATGTATAAGCCGAGGGTGAGACATGCCTGTCCATCCCTGTGTGTGTGTCCGTCCCTGTGTGTCCGTCCATCCCTGTGTGTGTGTGTGTGTCCATCCATCCATCCATCCCTGTGTGTGTGTGTGTCCATCCATCCATCCATCCCTGTGTGTGTCCATCCATCCATCCATCCCTGTGTGTGTGTGTCTCCATCCATCCATCCCTGTGTGTGTGTGTCTCCATCCATCCATCCATCCCTGTGTGTGTGTGTCTCCATCCATCCATCCCTGTGTGTGTGTGTCCATGTGTGTGTGTGTGTGTGTGTGTGTGTGTGTGTGTCCAGCCTACCTGTGTCCCGAGCCTCCGTCCCGTGCCTTGCCTCCTTGCCTCCGTCCCGTGCCGTGCCTTGCCTCCTTGCCTCCGTCCCGTGCCGTGCCTTGCCTCCTTGCCTCCGTCCCGTGTCGTGTCGTGCCTTGCCTCCGTCCCGTCCCGTGCCGTGCCGTGCCTTGCCTTGCCTCCGTCCCGTGCCTTGCCAGGATCGCCTCGGCGGCCATTCTAAAATTCAAAAGCCCCGCCTCCGCCTCCGCCTGTGATAGGCGGAACACTGAATTTCCCAGCAGCCTGTGTTCCGCCTATCACCGATATCGTCTCATCCTCGTACTACGGACGAGGATGAGACGATGTCCGTGATAGGCGGAACACAGGCTGCTGGGAAATTCAGTGTTCCACCTATCACAGGCGGAGGCGGAGAAGGAGGCGCGGCTTTCAAATTGTAGTATGTCCGCCGTCTGTCTGCTCGATACGCTGATCGAGCAGTCAGACGGCGATGACTCGAGTATAAGCCGAGGGGGGCACTTTCAGCCTCAAAAAAGAGGCTGAAAATCTCGGCTTATACTCGAGTATATACGGTATATATATATATATATATATATATATATATATATATATATATATACACACCTGCATTTTTACATAAGCATTTAGATATGGATACTTCTGGAGAGGCATAGATAATATTCATATCTGATGTTCATTGTAAATGTATTGTTTCTTACTTTTTATATTTTATTTATTAATTCATTATTTAAATATTTTTCCAATTACATATTTTACATTTTTTTTTATTATCAAAAGATTGTTTATCTGTATCCAACTCCTTTTCTCGTATTGATCTTATAGTATAGTAGTTATTAGCAACCCCATGGACACATCGTTTAATGGATGTAACGTACGTTGTAGTGTATTTTGTATCTAGTGTTTTGTGTTAAGCACAATTTTCTGTATAGATTCCCCCCTTTCATTTTTTTTTTATATTTAGATTTTTTTCTACATATAATCTTTTATAATTTTTTTGATTGGTTTTATACATTTTGCTTTATTAGTTACATTCATTAGCCCAGATGTACATTGCACATCATTTCTCACCCCCCTGTGTATCACAGCATAGTGCACCCTGACAGGTAGGAGCTTCTGATATTTGTAATGCTGCAATCTTCAACTGTTGACTTCAGGCTGCCGAAGGTGGAGGGAGGTTGGATGATTTATTGGACAGGCTGTGTTTAAGATAGATTGCTCTCTGTTAGCTTTAGGCGGCCGAGGGTGTAGGGAGGCTGGATGGCACCTTGGAAAGGCTGTGCTTAGGATGGATCGCTCCAGTCTACATCTTTTACTTAGCCCAGAGTTTCAGTAATTGAGACAGCTCATTCAGGTGTCTGGTGTCCTGGGTTTTTTCCTTGGGGGGCTATTTAAACAAAGCAGGTAGCCTATTGGGGTCAGCTGAGGAAGCAGAAGGTCCCTCAAAACGCATCCTGTGACCCTGGCTTTCAGGTAGACATCACTATCCACTGGCCATTGGCATCAGGAATGAGGAATCCACTGTATTACAAATACTTTCTGGGCTTGTCAGGTCAATTTCCCTACTAACAGCAGCACAGAGATCCCAACTTTGTGCCTGCAGCAGCTCATCATCCATTCAGCTGCACCCTTTTAGGACTGTGCCTCCACCACAGGCTCACCCTATCCCATGGACTCATATATAGATAGATAGATGTGTGTGTATGTATGTATATATACTTAGGAGAAGCAGCAGAATGTATTTTGGGGTGTAATTCTACATGTACCCATGTGTGAGCAATATATCATTTAGTGAAAACTTTGTGTTAAAATAAAAATGAATTGTAACTTTCCTGAAACTTGTGGCAACGTATAAAATATTCCAAGGACTCAATATGCCTATCAGCAAATAGCTTGGGGTGTCTACTTTCCAAAATGGGGTCATTTGGGGGAGGAGAGGTTTAAACTGTCCTGGCATTTTATGCACAACATTAGAAGCTTATGCCACGCATCACCCACTCTTCTAACCACTTTTTTATTATTATTATACACAATTTATATAGCGGCAATAGTTTACGCATCGCTTTACAATGTATAAAGGGGGCAACACAATTACAGTACAATACAAAAGGTACAGGAGGCCCTGCTTGTAGAGCTTACATTCTAAAGTGAGGAAGTGGTAATAGCACTTGAAGACAAAGCCCTTTCTGACACTTTATTTACTTGAGAAAATATATATTTTGTTGCTAGAAAAATTACTTTGAACCCCCAAACTTTATATATATATATATATATATATATATATATATTGTGGCAGCACACAGGTAAAGTCACCTGGTTGTATCCAGGATGGGAAATATGTGTGCCCTAGATTCAGGCTTTATGCAGACCTTTACAATTAGAGGGGAAGAGTTAATGAGCCCAGCTGAAGTAAGTGGGCTCATTAAGTCCTCTACAAAAAACCCCAGCATGCTTAGGGAGATGCTCCATCCTGGAACCAGTTTTTGTGTTGTATAGACTGGGGAGTGTGACACCTGTTCTGTGCGGTGAGTTAAAGTGGAGTTGCCCCCCAAAAAATAAAACTACTTAAAATTCTTAAAAAAAATCAAAAAAAAATAATTGGCAAAAAAAAAAAATTTTACTCACCTCTAAATACCGGTTGCTAGGGGGTCCCTCGTAGTCTGCCTTCTTCATTGCCCGGGCTGGTGACATCACTTCCCCTCGCGCCGCACATTCACCTGGGACCTGTCACGTGTCCCAGGTGACTGTACGGCGTATCACGGCGCCCTGCGCCGCTCGCGCATGCGCAGTGGGTGCCCGGCTGTGAAGCCACAGCCGGGTGCCCACAGTATGCATGACGGCGCCGCGAGCGGAGCGGGGAGCGAGGGGGGGGCTTCGTTCCCCCGCATCGCTGGAACCCGGGACAGGTAAGTGTCCGATTATTAAAAGCCAGCAGCTGCAGTATTTGTAGCTGCTGACTTTTAATTATTTTTTTTTAGGGGGTACCCCACTTTAACACCTGTGTGGCAAACCTCTACAACAGGGACAGGGACTGGGGCAGCACAAGGCTGCTCTCAGTTGTTAGACAGGGAATCTAAGTGTGTAGTTAGAGGTCAAGCTGACCAGGTTTTATTTTCATGTTTTATTTTTGTTTGGCTGTTATATGTATCACTGCATGTAGCATAAATAAACCGCATCTTTTGTTTTTTTTGCACCTACAACGCTGTCTGCTGTGCCTGATTTTGTGTTGTGAACCCATCCAGGGGGTCACACACACCCGCTGCTGAGCTAACCCCTCACAATATATATATATAAAAAAGTATATAGTAACACTTATTCAGAAACACTAGTAAACAGAGCTACTATATTGACAGCGCTAAAGATTATAAATATACTAAATAAAGATATCAGAAAAAGAAGACAAAAGAGTTCATAATGGACTATCCGGCAGACTTCCCTCCAGACTGTCCACCGGACTTTCCGAACGGGCTACTTGCCCACACACGGCACTTTTTTAGCGGACTAATACGGTGTACCAAGTCCGCCGGACTATCCGCCGTACTTTTGAAATGAACGGACTCGCCCTCACACGCGGAGGAAAGTCCACTCATTTTGAGCGCATCTCCAGGTAGGCGGGGCCCGCGAAGGATGCATCCCGGAAGTGATGTCCATATCCGGTCTATCTGCTGTCTGTCAAATGTGCATACACCTGCTTTGCTTGTGAGTAGTTTTAATTTTCGCAATAAAATTCACATATTTTAAATACTACACTATGGCGGTTTTGTTTGGTCTATTCCCCTGAGTCTATCCACCATTCATGAGGAAGTTAGAGAAGTCTCCTAAAGAGCCTGATATACAGCCATCCCTGCAATCATCCCTGGCTACCTGGTGTCCATTACTAATTTTGCTGTGTACCCACAGCAGTGAGGTAACTGCATAGCATTAGCACTATCTGCACGGATCATCACGGATGGATTGATTGTCCAGCATGTCGCACGTTTAACTTAGTGTGTTTATACCGAATTGCACGATTTGATCTGATTGTGTATGGGACATTTCATTACGAATCACGATTGTCACTTGGATCAAGAATTTTTTGTTTTTTTATATATTTTTTGTTCACATTAATATTTTGGCTCAGCCTTTTACACATTCAACTATGTTCACATATTTTCTTTTATATGAATTTTGATATTTATGGTGAATTTGTGTTTTTGCACATACAGTCACTTTATGGTCTATGCACATATAGCCACTTTTATGGTCTATTACAGCTCAATTTTGTATTTTAGTTCATTGTATATATTATGCACAGAGTCACTTTTTGATTTATTTATGCATGGTTGCACTTTATACAATTTTATAATCGCACATTACTGGTTTTATTGTGGCTATTGAATGTTTTGAAATTAGCGCATCACACCTTTTTCATTTTACTTCTATCAGTGAGAGACAACTCATTTAGTGATTGCTGCTTCGTTCACTTGCTATTCTCGCTCTTCTTTTTTTCCATAGAGCGCAGAAGTTTTTAGATACAGATGCATCGCTGGCACCGCCACCTGATATGGACTTAAAGGGGAACCCCAACGCTGAAAAAATCGGCGTGGGGGTCCCCCCCAGGTCCACATCAGACCCTTGTCCGAGCACGCTACCCGGCCGGCCAGGAAAGGGGTACGAGCGAGCGCCCCCCCCCTCCTGAGTCGTACCAGGCCATGTGCCCTCAACATGGGAGCGCCTTGGAGAAGGGGGGGGCCGTGCGGCCCCCCACCCCAAAGCACCTTGTCCCCATGTTGATGAGGACAAGGACCTCTTCCCAACAACCCTGGCCATTGGTTGTCAGGGTCTGCGGGCGGGGGCTTATCGGAATCCGGGAGCCCCTTTAGTAAGGGGGGCCCCCGGATACCGGCCACCCACCCTATGTGAATGAGTATGGGGTACAATGTACCCCTACCCATTCATCTGTAAAATAAAGTACAAAAAAACACAACACACAAGGGTTAAAATAGTTTATTGCACAGCTCCGGGGGTCTACCGTCTTCGGGGGTCTTCTCGCCAGACTCCTCCGCTATCTTCTTCTAGCTCTTTTACTAGCGAAGGAGCCCAGCTTTCTTCCTCGCCGCCGCCCTCTTCTTCTGACTTTGGGGGTCGTCCCCCTCTTTGGTTCTTCTGCCGGGCCACCGTGCCTTCTTCTAGCTCTTTTACAGGCGGTGGCCTGGTCTGCTGTCGCCGCCGCCTTCTGTTCTTCTCTTCTTCTCTTCAGATGTTGCCTCGTCGCATCCTCCGCTCACAATGGCACCGACGTGACGCGCGGCGACTTGTATAGGGACATCACCGGATGATGTCCCCGCCCATTATGGTGTCACAGTCCCAGAGGATGCTGGAACTGTGACATCATAATGGCGGGGACATCATGGAGTGCTGATGGTTCTGGGGGACTTATGTCCCTTTATTTGCTATCTAGAGTGTATTATAAGTACTACCCATTGATAGCCATTTAGGCTATCTAGTTTGCCCATTCGGCAGTAAATAGTTTATATCGGCGCTAATGCGTGTTGACATGGTAATATTAGTGAAATATGTGTGTTGGCGGTTAAATGCCGGTTTTCTGGTTAAATGCCGGTTTTCTGGTGCAATGCACACATCACTGGAGTATTTTTCTAGTTATTTTTAGTCTATATAGTTTACATAATTTTATTATAATTTTTGGCCCATGGTATATGTACACATTCTATCTATATATGGGATCCATTTGAGTTTGTTTATGCAAATGAACATACACGGTGGCTGCGAGTTAACATGGGACCCGTGTTGCCTCTGAGATTGCATCGGAGCTTGCGGGGACTTCTGGATAGTTGCTCCACACTCTGTGTTGCTATTGGTGAGGAGGCAGGCCAGGGGAGTGGTCCGCCGTCTGCCCTTCTCTCCATGTATTACGAACTTGCTGCACTGCAAGGCCACACCCACAGACGAAGAAGTGATGATGAAACGCGTATGGGCGTGACCGTGCAGCTGTTCACTGCCGTGGTAGGAGTGCAGGTCTTCCCGGGACTCGCCACCAACGCCGGAGTTTATTACCATCTTTCATCCGGGCTGTGGTGAGATCAGACCAAACGCCACTGATGACGTTTTATGTGATTTTATACTAACTACATTGTACGTAGGTTTTTAATGAGTGTGAATTTGGTTGCTTATTAAAATGGTTTGCACTATGGATTGTATCTTTTGACTCTTTTCCATATGCGAAACACCAATGAATTTTACTTTGAGGAGAGAGTTTCTCTGGAAGTTTTGGCTTGGAACACCCGTAATAATCTATATCTAGAGTTACCTTTGAAGTGCCGTTATATAACATAAAAATATAAAATATAAAAATTTAGGGGTAAGTGCATTACCATTGGGAGTGACACTGAGCACGAGGGTTCTCTTTGGAGATAGCGGTGTGGTGAACTCTTTGGAAGGGATTTCTCCCCTCGTCTGAGAACTGTGTGGAGCACTCTATTCACACCCTAAGACTGCACAATTTATTGAGACTTATGAACTCTTTTGTCTTCTTTTTCTGATATCTTTATTTAGTATATTTATAATCTTTAGCGCTGTCAATATAGTAGCTCTGTTTACTAGTGTTTCTGAATAAGTGTTACTATATACTTTTTTTTCGATGTCCTGATTTATTATGACAGCAGCTTTCATTTTAATTGTGAACACTGTCCATTGAGCGCTGGGATCAGTGATATTTATCGGTAGATCTCGATCAGTGATATTTGTATTTTTTATATATATATATATATATATATATATATATATATAATATATATATTTTTTTTTTTTTTTTTTTTTTAAAGGAAAGGCCTTACAGATTAAAATGGTGGGTGTTGCCATTTTTTTTTCATACAGAATTTGTGCAGCAATTTTTCAAACACAATTTTTTGAAAAAAAAAAATACTTTTTAAGATTTGAATGCACTAAAGCACACTATATTGCCCAAATATAAAAGATGATCTTATGCTGAGTACATAAAGACCAAACACAATATGCTTTAAAATTATGCACAACCGTGCAGAGGTGACAAACTACATACGTTTTTGAAAAGCCGTTACAGGTTACCACTTACCACACTGCTGGAATAACTGCCCTCGATCTGATGTTCGCAGTGGTACCTTACATGCATGGTGCAAATGCTATTTACATACGACATGAGATTGACACTTGCATTTGCCTTTGTGCGCGAGCACAGGGGGACCGGGGGGCTTTCATTTTTTTTTTGTATATAAAAAGGTATGTGGCACTAACTAGGAAAGAATAAATAAATACAACACACTAAGAGTCCATTCACACAGGAGCAACTTTGGATCCGACTTGAAGTCGTCCCAAGTTGCCTCAAGTCGCGCAACATGATAAAATCAATGTAAGTGAATGAGAGCCATCTTAGGGCCGGTTCACACTGCGGGCGATGCGAGGCGACAACGACTTGCCTCGCCGCGACCTGCTGCGACCTCAGCGGCGATTTGCAAATGACTTCTGTATAGAAGTCAATGCAAGTCGCCCCGAGGTCGCCCAGAAGTAGTACAGGAACCTTTTTTCTGAGTCGGAGCGACTCGAGTCGCTCCTCTCAGAACGGTTCCATTGTACAGAACGGGGGCGACTTGTCAGATTGCGGCGAGGCAAGTCGTGTCACTTCGCATCGCCCGCAGTGTGAACCGGCCCTTAATGTACACTACTGAAGTCGCTCCAACTTCAGAAAAGGTTCCTGTACTACTTCAATCCGACTTCTAGGCAACTTGTACCCATTGATTTCAATGGAAGTTGCCTCCAAGTCTGATCCCCTGTCTTAACTGAAGCAACTTTCCAGGAAGTAAAAATAGTTTTATAGGCAAACCCCTCCCTCCCACAGAGCTGATTATTATGTGATTGGCCACTGGTAAAGTCTCCTCTCCTGGAAGCAATTTCAAGTTGCCTTGTAAGTTGCCTCAAGTCGTGCTGTGATTCATACTCAAGTCGTGTCCAAGTTGCCTCCCAAAGTCACGCTCAAAGTCGTGTTGCCCCTGTGTGAACGGACCCTAACTGTCAGCAACTGACAGGGATGTGCTGCAACAACAAGTGTAAAATCACTATGCGTGACAAATTTTCAATAAACCATATGTTCTTGCAAGATTTTATTTATAATAATTTATTTATAAACTAACGTAGTAACTTACATTTAAAATTCCAACAATCCGACTACAGGAAGAGTACTTCCGCTCTCGGCCTAGACCGGAATTGGCGACACCTGGATCTGGCTTTTTATATACAATATCTACTTCTGTGTGGGAACACTTTTATATGTTGGGGGCTTCTCACATTGTTTATATTTACATTTGTATCTATTTTTACTGTTTGTAGTGAGTTTGCGCATTAGTTCACCCCCCCTTTTTTTTTATTACTTTTTTTGGGGGAACACTATACTACTGGGGACGCTAGTATAGATCTGATCAGATCAAAGATATTGATCCGTTCAAACACTATACTAGTAAGGGAGGTCTATGGCGTGTGTGTGTTTAGCGCTACTCGCAATCAAAGGGCAATAAAATCTGATGCTGTCTAGGATTATTGCTAACTGATGCTGACACCTAACTGAGGATAACTAGCTAACCATCAGAAAAAATATCTGTACACTATACTAATGCCACAGTGACAGGGAGTGAAAGAGTTAACTGGGGGATGATCAGAGGGTTAAAACTTTATTAGGGGGTTAATGGGGGGTACCCTAAACCTACCTGAGCCTACTGCTACCAGCCCTAATGCTGACTAATGTCACAAGTGACACCAGTTCAGTGATCAGTGAAGAATGTGAAAATTGCACTTGGGTGGCACTGTGACAGGAAATGAAAGGTTTAACTGGAGGGCACGATCAGGGGATGACAAATATGCCTATGTTTACTGGTGTTAGTGTAGTGTTGGTGTACACTCAGTAAGATGTCCTTTCCATTCACACTCAAACCAAAAAGGGCTCCACCAGGGGAGGTGACATCACTTCCTCTGCCTTAGTTTACATTACACAGGCAGAGAAGGCCTTTCATTCATTAGAACCGATCAGCAGGTCCAGACCAAAAATCATTGGCCTGGGCCCGTAGACTGATCAGTTCTGAAGTAAATATGATTGGCATGGGGACAGCAGGTATGCGTGCGACCGATGTACACCTACGGTGATTTGCGCAGCTGTGCTAACCTGCCGCAGTATAATGACGGTGGCTAGTCAGCAACCGGTTATTCATTCTTTAAAAAAAATTGACACACTTTTTTTTTTTTCCCTCTATAGGGAGAGAGAAAGATGCAGTGTACCTTTCCTCTGCATTCACAGAGAGAGAGAAACCCAGGGGTGGGCTTTACAGTAACTGATCACTGTGATAGCCAATTAGAGGTCATTGCAGCCATCAAATGATCTGAAACTGGGATTTCTTGGTCACGATTGTTTGTACGGGACCCAAGGCTCTCGGTCTCTGTACTGGGAGTGCGCTGTGTGACATACTTCAAGATACACAGATATGCGGGCCTGCAGAAAAAGGCTCAGTCCGGTGAGGCCACATATCTGTCAGCGTCAGGGGTTAAACAAAGTAGAGTCGCGCAACTGAGTCAGCCGTATATGGTGATGGGGAATTTCAAAGCGTGGTATATCTGATAAGCCGACCAGTTGTCCATAAGTGGGTCTAGTGTGGATGACTGCCAGAGGAGGACACCTAGAAGTCAAAACAAATAGTAAGAGGAGGAGTTTGCCCTCATCCAGAAGACAGTCAAGGTGCTTATTGGTATTACAAACTCCAGATCTCTCAATATATGGATTATGGGAGATGGGTGTGGTGAAATGTAGAAAACCATAACTATTCACCATAAATGTGGCTCCAGTAGTCGGATGTGAGTCGGATGAAAAACAGGTCGATGAGAGCCAAGGGTACAGGACAGAAGAACCAGGGAGTGTTTCTGATTAATTGTAACCCACGGTAGAGCTGCGCTATTAATCATTAAAGGGGTTGTAAAGGTAAATGTTTTTTCACCTTAATGCATTCTATGCATTAAGGTGAAAAAACATCTGACACTGTCTGCGCCCCAAACCCCCCCCCCCCACGTTTTACTTACCTGAACCCTCGAAAATCCCACGCTCGCCCCCGCCGTCCTTTTCACCACTCAGCCTGGCCACTGATTGGCTGGAGTGGAAGGATGGAAAGCAGCGCAGCCATTGGCTCGCGCTGCTGTCAATCACAACCACTGACACGGAGCACCGGAGGGGCGGGGCCGTGTGATACAGCGAGCGGCTATGCCCGCCGGCTGTATCACGGGAGCACGCCTGCAGGTGCTTCTTACCATGCGAGGGAGCTTGCATGAAAAAAAAAGACAGGCAGCCAAGTATCACAACATTCCTTATCAGAGGAACTTAACCACGGTCGTAGGGCAGGCGCATTCGTCCGGGAGGCCGTCCCTGGACGTCCTAATGTTTACTTCCGCAATGCGCGCCGCCGCGGGCACGCATCACGGAAGTTCTGTGTTCGCCGTGTCCCCCGGGGACAGGCAAACACAGATCGCTGTAAACGGCCAATCACAGCGACCGTTTACAGCGCGATCGGCGTGTCCAATGGGAGATGATCTCATATGTAAACATATGAGATCATCTCTCAGCGCCGCTCTCCCTCCTCACACAGACAGAGTGTGAGAGGGGAGAGATGAACGGCTGCAGCGGCAGCCGTTCTGCTTTCCTTTGTTTTGATAACAAAAAAAAAAAGTTCCATCCTCCCCCAGCAGTGCCATCCATCCTCGCCCAGCAGTGCCATCCAACCTCCCCCAGCAGTGCCATCCTGCCCCAGTGCCATCCACCCAAGTGCTACCTGCCCCCAGTGCCACCTGCCCCCAGTGCCACCTGTTGTCAGTGCCATTTGTCCCCAGTGCCATCTGTCATCAGTGCCACGTGTCATCAGTGCCACATAGTGCCATCTGTCATCAGTGCCACATATTAGTGCCATCTTTCATCAGTGCCACGTATCAGTGCCATTTGTCATCAGTGCCACCTGTCAGTGTCACATGCCATCTGTTGTCAGTGTCATGTGTCATCAGTGTCACGCGTCATCGGTGCCATGTATTAGTGCCATCTGTCATCGGTGGCACGTATTAGTGCCACGTATTAGTGCCATCTGTCATCGGTGCCACGTATTAGTGCCACGTGTCTTCAGTGCCATGTATTAGTGCCACGTGTCATAAGTGCCACGTATAAGTGCCATCTGTCATCAGTGCCACATATTAGTGCCATCTGTCATCAGTGCCACGTGTCATCAGTGCCACGTATAAGTGTCATCATTGCCACGTATCAGTGCCATCTGTCATCAGTGTCACGTGTCATTGTCCTGGTGCTTCAAAAGTGTAATAAATAGTCAACAAGTTAGATGTGTAATTTATGTTCCTAGAACACATGATGGCGCTACCTGTATGTTGGGCCTCTCTATGTGGCCAGGCTGTGAAAAAGTCCCACACATGTGGTATTGTAATACTCAGGAGGAGTAGCAGAATTTTTTGGGGGGTGTCATTTGTGGTATACACATGCCATGTGAGAGAAATAACCTATTACAATGACAATTTTGTGGAGAAAAAAAAAATGAAAAATCTTAATTTTGCAAAGAATTGTGGGAAAAAAATGACAACATCAAAAAGCTCACTATGCCTCTTACTAAATACCTTGGAATGTCTACTTTCCAAAAAGGGGTCATTTGGGGGGTATTTGTACTTTCCTGACTTGTTCGGGTCACAAGAAGCAAGATAGTCCACCAGTACATCAGATGTGATCAATTTCGCACCACAGCTTGTAGACTCTCTAACTTTCACAAAGACCAAATAATATCCACTAATTTGGGTTATTTTTACCAAAGATATGTAGCAGTATAAGTTGTGGCCAAAATTTATGAAGAAAAATTAATAATTTCCATAATTCTGTCAAAATATGCGGTTTTTTTTTCCAAAATTTTCGGTCTTTTTTCATTTATAGCGCAAAAAATAAAAACCCCAGAGGTGATCAAATACCACCAAAAGAAAGCTCTATTTGTGGGAAAAAAAGGACAAAAAATTAATTTGGGTACAGTGTTGCATGACTGAGTAATTGTCATTCAAAGTGTGAGAGCACCGAAAGCTGAACATTGGTCTGGGCAGGTAGGGTGTTTAAGTGCCCAGTAAGCAAAGTGGTTAAGTATAAACATTGTAACGATTTGTCCTTTAGATCAAAGGCATACACTTTGTTGTGTAAATGAGGGAAGTTTAATCACATAAACACTAAGCCCTTTTCTGACATTTGTTGGTTTCAAGTTAAAATACATTTTTTTTTGCTAGAAAATTACTTGGAACCCCCAAACATTATATATATATATCTCTTTTTTTTTTTTTAGTAGATACCCTAGTGAATAAAATGGTGGTTGTTGCAATATTTTATGTCACACTGTATTTGCGCAGCAGTCGTTCAAATGCAATTTTTGGGGAAGAAATTACACTTTAATGAATAAAAAAATAACCAGTAAAGTTAGCCCAAATTTTTTTGTATAATGTGAAAGATTTTACGCCATGGAAATTGTGAGAGAATCGTGATCTTTTTTATTCTTAGCAAAAAAATTGTAATTCTCATTTTGGCCAGAATTGTGCAGCTCTATCTAAGCTATTTCTAAGTCGCCACATGGGAACTGATTGTCATGGTGGAACAGTTGCCATGGTCAAGTGAATGATGTGAAAATATTATGGAATCCGTGTTGGTAGAGGACAAATTAGCAAGATATGAAAATATTAGTAGAGTCCAGAAAAAGTTTGATAAGGGGCTAAAAAAAAGGTGTAGTCACGGTCCGATGGATGTAAGAAACGCCAGGTATCTACAAAGTTTGATGCACATCAAGAAACATCAAGTAAAGGCTCATATGCAAACTATCATAATGCAGATATGAATTACCTACAGTTGGTTTGGTGTAATTGTGGGTGAAAATGTTACAACCTTCATGATTGAGCTCAATTATGAAGGTTGTAACATTTTCACCCGCAATTTCACCAAACTTATCTGCATTATGATAGTTGCCACCACCCTTTATGGGTGAATAACATCCCCAAAGGACAGTTCTGCAGGCTCAGACAGAACTGCACTAGGGACTGCGATTATATATCACAGAGCTCACTTCTCAAAGAAAAGTTTATCGAGAAAGGTTACCCCACACTTGATAGAACAGGCATATAACACCTTTCTTCCTGGGAGAAAACCCAAGGTTGTTAAACACCCAGAAGAACCGGTCGTATGTTTCATTACAGGGTCCCACAGGCAGTATAAAAGAATGGAACATATCCTTGGAAAACATTGGAATATCTTAAAGCAGGATCCTCATCTGAGTTCCGCTTTGAGCGATAGACCCAAAGTAACTTCTAGAAGGGCCCCTACACTCAAGAATAAGATAGCACCTAGTAAGTTAAAATGTAAACGCGATACGAATCCTTTGTGTCTTATTCCACTTATAGGGATGTATAGGTGCAATAAGCCCCTTTGTAAAACCTGCCATTTTTTTAGTCATGGGCAAAAATATTTCACTCATAAAGGAATAACGTACCAGTTCAATCAATTTCATAATTGCTCCAGCAATTATGATGTTTATTGTCCGACGTGTCCATGTAAAATTTTATAATGTTTGTAGGCTGTGCTATCTGTCCACTCAGACAACAGTTTGGCAAGCATCGCCGACTTACAGAATTGGGTTGTGACAAACATACTATGCGACGGCGCTTTTTAGAATTCCATGATCAGTTCACGGCGGGTCTCAGAGTGTGGGTTATTGAATCCATACCCGGAGGCATCTGCGAAGCAGAAAGTTTGTCGAAACTATGTGAGTGCGAAACGTTCTGGATTTTTACTTTGGACACTCTTGCCCCCAATGGCCTCAATGAGGGGAGATCAAGATGCATACCATTCTTTGAGTCTGGGAAAGTCATTGACCGTATAGTTATCCGTTCGCTCTAGTGTGTAATTTACATGTATTTATATTTAGGTACATGTGTTTTTTACACATACATATAGTATCTAATTGTCGTTTTATACATTTTGTGCCCATTTCATAATTTTCATTATTTTTTAGCGGCTCCCCCCATTGAAGGATCATATATATATATATATATATATATATATATATATAGGTTTTTTAATTCTTAATTTGTGATAAGTGTCTCTTGAATTATTTTTACAATCCGATACAGACTTTCTCATATGTCCTTGTATCGTAGTTGTAATTGTAAATTTAATTATGAAGTCAGAGTTTTTGACCCTGGTAGTGGGTCTGCTTTTATGTACATGTTTCCAATTAGCCAATTTACTATTGATTTATTTTATTTTTTTATTTTTTGTTAATAATTCACAGTTCAGATCATTTTTGTTTTTTTTTTATTATTTTTATATTTATTATTATTTTTATTTTCATTGCCATTTATTATTTTAATTTGTATTTTTATTTTCGTATTCATTTTCATCTATTATCATAATTATTCTTTTAATTTCTTTAAATAGTCCTTTATTGTAGTTTATATTTTCTTAATAATAGTAGCCCCTTATATATTATTGGTAGATCAGTATTGTGTCATTCCTTTCTCTATTGAGGGCGCATATGTATACTGATGTGTTTTCATCTTTTATATATTATACCATTCACGACATACTTGTTACGTATTACTTGCAGTTTAATTGTTACTAGTATTTCTTACGATATTTGTCCTGCTTTGTTTACGTGTTGCCATGTGTTTATTAAGCATGTTGTTACAATGTCTATTAGGGTCTGGGTATTTAACTGCCGTCTGTCCTTCCCCTATCCTTACACTTGAGAAAGGAGCGCGCATGTGCCCCATGGACTTCGCATATGCTCTGAAATGCACTGTGTTCCCCTCCATCGCTAACGTCACATGCTGTTTCCATGAGCCACTCTGCAGTCTTTCATACGTGAGACCCAGCCGGGTTCTCCCCCAGTGTCTTGCGGCTATCACTACAGGGATGTTGCACTCTTGCACACGCTTATGACAGCAGTAGCTTGTCGCCCACGTATAGTTCCTTGTATTTATATATGTAAGTGATACGATCTTGTTTTATTATCAATGAAAACACTTTTAACTGAGTGTCGCTTTTCTATTTTATTTTTTATTTTACGATTGTATGGTGGTTTGAGAAGTGGTACCTTTACTGTGTAATTATTAAGGTAAAATAACCGCTACCAGTCAGAGAAAATTTGGTGAGACCCATTATCCCAGGGGGAGGTTTTAAAGGCCATCAGCTCCTTTCCCGCTGGAAAATCCCCAGGCCCAGATGGTCTCCCTATAGAGTTCTGCAAAACCCACGGGGACCTGCTTGCCCCCAAACTGGCCCAGCTCCATTCTCACTGTTTGACGGAGGGCGCCCTCCCCACCTCCACGAGTCATGCACATATAATACGGTTTCGCAAGGCCCCTAAAGACCCCACATCCTGCACCTCATATAGGCCTATCGCTCTACTCAACACAGAATTCTTACCAAACTGCTTACTATGAGACTACAGCCCATACTGCCTCTCTGTGATAGAGACTGACCAAACGGTTTCATGGCTAACAGAGCCACTGATGTCAACCTACGATGTTCACCAACATACATGCACAACACCTCAACGAGGGTTCCCGGGTGGTGGCCTCATTAGATATAGAGAAGGCCTTTGACACTGTGGAATGGCCTTTTCTTTGGGAGGTCCTCCGTAGAATGGGGTTCCCCCTGGTATTTATTACATGGTTAGACACTCTACAAGCATCCCCATGTCAGCCATCAAGTTGCGGGGGGGTCTGTCACAGCCCTTCCCTCTGTCCAGAGGCACGCGGCAGGGCTGCCCTTTCTCTCCGGCCCTCTTCGCCATTGCAATGGAACCGCTGGCGGAGGCCCTACGCATCTCCCTGCACATCAAGGGCCTGCGCGTTCAATGGCTGGAGGAGAGGGTCTCCCTGTATGTGGATGACCTCCTTCTCTTCCTCAACGATGCCGACTCCTCACTCAAAGGGGCACTGCAGATTCTGAACTCATTCTCCACAGTCACAGGCCTCAGGATTAACTGGTCAGAGTCTCTTTTGTTCCCGATAGACCCTGCAGCCCGCACCACCACCCCCTCTGATATACCCCTACAATGGTTTGAGAGCTTCAGGTACCTTGGGGTGGTGGTCTCAAGACAGGCTTTAGACTTCTTGCCCCTGAATCTAGCCCCAGTGGTTCAGGAGACACAGCTGAGTCTGAAGGCATGGTAGTCACTACCCTTATCATTGCTGGGTCGGATAAATCTGATAAAAATGAAAATCCTACTCAAATTTACCTACTTACTTCACCAATCTCCACAATGGATTCCCAAATCCTCCTTTTCCCGATTGCATAGCTTTTTCGCCTCCTTTATCTGGGGAAACCAGTCCCCCAGGTACGGATGGTCAACACTTACATATCCATCCTCCCAGGGAGGACTGGCGTGCCCTGACCTATACAAATACTTCCTGGCCACCCAGCTGGTTACAGCGGCTGGTGACTCACTATAGATAGGACAAACCCACCTTGGTTGAGGCGGCGGTGGTGAAATTGTTGGAAATTTTTACTTTTCCGTGGCCCAAAGGCCCCATACCCGTTGACCCCCTCCATGTGCACCACGCTGCATGCGTGGGGGGTGGGACTTAAAATTGAAAGATACCCTAAAAATGCACTTTCTCCAGCTGCCGCCTTATGGTTGAGCTCCACCCTGGAGCATATCTATAAACTACCCGAACCCCACGCCTGGACCGAATTCAACATTAAAACAGTGGACCAAGTAATCTCCAATCAATCTCTAGCTCCACTCCCCAAATTGATCTCTGATTTCAATATCCCACATAGTTATTTTTTTAGATATTTACAACTCTCCCATGCTTTCGGTCACCAATTCTCCAGTTCTCCCATCTAGATCGTCCAGTCCACATTAGAGGACCTCCTCAAGTCCGGATGTGCAAATAAGCCCACCTCGAGACTTTACTCTCATTTGATAATGACCTCCCTCCCTACTTTGGAAAAAACTCAGAAACAAATGGCTACACAACATTCCCAACTTTGACAATGGCGATTGGGATGACATATGGGACTTCCCTTTCAGATCCCTGGTCTCCCTGAGAGATCGACTAATACAGTTCAAGATGGTCCATCGCGCATATTTTACCCCACACAGACTGCACAAAATAAACTCCACCTCCCCCCCAGGATGCTGGTGCTATGGAACAATACCTGGTGACTTTACTCATATTTTTTGGACCTGCCCAGCCATTGTTGACTACTGGAAGGAGATATTAAAGGTCATAACACAGGTCGCCACCATAACGCTCCAACCCTCCATAGAAATTTGTATATTGGGCCTGATAGAGCAAATAATTCCTACTGTGGCACGCTGCACCCTGGTCAGGCTGCTTCTCTTTTACACCCGAAAAGCCATATCCCTCAGGTGGCGTAAACCTACTCCTCCTCTCTCCCTGTGGAAACAGTTGGTTAACAACAGCCTGCCTCTTTATAAAGATTGTTATGCTAATAGGGGTTGCCCACAAAAATATGACAAGGTCTGGTCCAAATGGCTAGCGGATGCCTCCACAGCCTCTGATTCACACCCTACATAACTCATTATCTTCTGCTAATGAATAGGAATCTGTAATTGTGAATGTAACATATATTTCTGAGATGCATGTTTTAGCCCCACGCCATCCTCCTACCCATGGAGTCAGCCTACTGAGACCACCATTATGCCTTAAATTCCCTGCCGCATTCCACGTAACTGGTTGCCTTATACCATAATTCTGCACACACCAAATTATCACTTGTCATGACCAATATACCGTATATACTGGAGTATAAGCCGAGATTTTCAGCCTCTTTTTTGAGGCTGAAAGTGCCCCCCTCGGCTTATACTCGAGTCATCGCTGTCTGCCCGCTCGATCAGCGTGTCGAGCAGACAGACAGCGGCCATTCTATTCAAAAGCCGCGCCTCCGGCTCCGCCTTCGCCTGTGATAGGCGGAACACTGAATTTCCCAGCAGCCTGTGTTCCGCCTATCACGGACATCGTATCATCCTCGTACTACGGACGAGGATGATACGACGTCAGTGATAGGCGGAACACAGGCTGCTGGGAAATTCAGTGTTCCGCCTATCACAGGCGAAGGAGGAGGCGCGGCTTTTGAATTTTACAATGGCCGCCGAAGAGGGCACGGGACGGAGGCAAGGCAAGGCAAGGCACGGCACGGGACGGGACGGGACGGAGGCAAGGCAAGGCACGACACGACGACAAGGCACGGCACGGGACGGCACGGGACGGAACGGAGGCAAGGAGGCAAGGCACGGGACGGAGGCTCGGGACAAAGGTAGGCTGGACACACACACACACACACACACACACACACACACACACACACACACACACACACACACACACACACAGGGATGGGTGGATGGATGGAGACACACACAGGGATGGGTGGATGGATGGAGACACACACAGGGATGGATGGATGGATGGAGACACACACACACAGGGATGGATGGATGGATGGATGGAGACACACACACACAGGGATGGATGGACGGACACACAGGGATGGACGGACACACACACAGGGATGGACAGGCATGTCTCACCCTCGGCTTATACACGAGTCAATAAGTTTGCCAGTTTTTTTGGGGGTAAATTGGGGGCCTCGGCTTATATTCGGGTCGGCCTATACTCGAGTATATACGGTATGTTGTTTTTCTGTGAAGTGTTTTAAAAATCAATAAACAGATTTGCAAAAAAATAAAAATAACAGTTACCAGTCAATATAGACACAGACTTGTATCGTGTAGAAAAGGAGCAGTACAAAGTCAAGCCAGTCAAGAGCATTATGGTTCCAAAGGGCTCAAGAGTGGCACAAACTATAAAGTAGGCATAAAGAATGTAGTAAAGTCTACTTTCTGATACCTGAAGCAGCGAATATAACCAAATTGCTGCTTTATATTTGCTGTGAAATAGCAAACAGTGTCGCAACTAAAGGACAGCAACCCGTTTTGATGATAAAAAAAAAATTAGAGCAACCACAGCCTTGCTCCAAGCATACAGAGACTAGTAAGGTGGGTCTGCCCAAATCCCCAATTAACCATAAACAGTGGGAATGGAGGAAAGTGGAGCAGCAAGAGCCAGGTCATGGGAAGATCACCCAACCTGGGAATAATCCATAAAACAATAAGAAGTGAATCATAAATTTCTAAACATAAAATACTGAGAAAATCCTCAACCCCATCAAGGGATGAAGACCATATAGATCCCTGAACACCCCTCCAGGGGCCCGTTTAGTCAGTAAATTTTCAATAAAGCATCGGAGAACAGTTACCAAGTGCAGATCACTGACCCTGACCCAACCGCAGGTTACTGGGAGTGGAAAGCTGTGTCAACACAAAGAGTAAAGCTGTGATGTCACAAAACTGTCAAAGGAGGGAGGGGAAAAACTCCACCACCATCTGACTTGTTCTGACAAAAGCAAAGTAGGAGGCGCAATCACAATAAAAGAGAAAAAAAAAGGGTTGAGTTGATGGAGGGGAGAGCATGGGGTGGGAAAGGGGTTAAGGAAAGGAGGAGGAGGCGAGGGAGGCAGGATGGTGGAAACCAGAGCAAAATAAGTATCATGATCCAAAGTGAAGAGCAAGAGGTGTCAAGACAAGGTCAACATAACTTTAGGGATCCAGCTGGTGGTGATCAGACAGTGGCCCGGTTAGAAGTCATAGGCATAAATTTAATAGTACCTATCTCAGACTGTAAAAAGTAAAAGTATGTCTGAGCAGGCAGGGCTAATCTGAATCCAAGAATTCTACAAAGTTGATTCTTGAACAAAGAGAAGAGGATGAAGAGAAGCATCAATCCTCTCTGATCATTGGGTGGGAGGTGGAAGGAACCCACTGAGATGGTCTGGATCTGGGATGGTTCTACTCTGTGGATGGGGGCGTTGAGAAGCTGGTAGTCTAGAGAGTTGAGTCAGTGTATGGAACGTAAACGCCCAAGCGTTGGTCTGTGGTGGATTGAAAGTGTGAATAGTCATTCAGGCTAGGACTAGGTAAGTTGGTGGAGTGGACTGGCACAATCTTGGAGCTTTCCCGGTCCAAGTTCGTAGCAGTGGGTCCCAATAAGTATTGATGAATTCCTAAAGACCCCACTTGCCAGGTGATGTGGGAAGATTTCTTGCCCTTGGGCATATGGGTAATAGGGAAATCTGATACATCTGTCCTGCATGAACGGCCCTGGGTGGTAAGCTCAAGTGCTTGGCAGCCACCATTTTCCACACCCCCCTAGCAACAATTCTCAGCCTTACAGGATAAAATGACACTTTCAACTTCTGCTGATTTTTTATTTTATTTCCTGAACCTTTTTCTTTTGCACCTATGAAAAAGCTGGATATAATGATATTTGTGCCCCACTTTTTGTAATATTCTCAAAACCGCATGCTCTCCACAGTTTCCATCTATTTTCAATGTAATGTATGTTATCAGTATTAGCATTTGCTTTTTGCTTTAGACAATGTATATCTTGCTTTAAAGGATGAAATACATTCTCTTTGTCACTCATTCATTCCAAAACTGAGATTTTTTTTCCCCCCAATTCCTTTTTTTTTTTTTTTTTTTTAACCACTTGACCACTGGGCACTTAAACACCCTTAATAACCAGACTAATTTTCAGCTTTTAGTGCTCTCACATTTTGAATGACAATTACTCAGTCATGCAACACTGTACCCATATGAAATTTTTGTCCTTTTTTTCACACAAATAGAGCTTTCTTTTGGTGGTATTTAATCACCGCTGGGTTTTTTTTATTTTTTGTGCTAGAAAAGAAAAAATACTGAAAATTCTATAAAAAAATGAATTTTTCTTAGTTTGTTATAAAATTTAGCGGATTAGTAATTTTTCTTCATGCATTTTGGCCAAAATTTATACCACTACATATCTTTGGTAAAAATAAGTACTAAATTGGTGTATATTATTAGGTCTTTGTGAAAGTTATAGAGTCCACAAGCTATGGTGCCAATATCTGAAAATTGATCACACCTGAAGTACTGACGGCCTATTTCAATTCTTGAGACCCTAACATGCCACAAAAGTACAAATACCCCCCAAATTACCCCTTTTTGGAAAGAAGACATTCCAAGGTATTTAGTAAGAGGCATGATGAGTTTTTTGAAGTTGTAATTTTTTCCCACAATTCTTTGCAAAATCAAGATTTTTTTTACTTTTTTTTTACAAAATTGTAATATTATCAGGTTATTTCTCACACACAGCATATGCATACCACAAATGACACCCCAAAACACATTCTGCTATTACTCCCAAGTATGGCGATACCACGTGTGAGATTTTTACACAGCGTGGCCACATACAGAGGCCCAACATGCACGGAGCGCCATCAGGCGTTCTGGAGCACCCAGGCCAATTCTGACATTTCTCTCCTACATGTAAAAATCATAATTTATTTGCTAGAAAATTACATAGAACCCCAAAACATTATATATTTTTTTTTAGCAAAGACCCTAGAGAATACAATGGTGGTCGTTGCAAATTTTTATCTCGCACGGTATTTGCACAGCAATTTTTCAAACGCGTTTTTTTGAGGAAAAAAACAGTTTTGTGCTTAAAAAGAAAAAAAAACTGTAAAGTTAGCCCAATTTTTGCATAATGTGAAAGATGAAGTTATGCTGAGTAAATAGATACCTAACATGTCACTCTTCAAAATTGCACATGCCCGTGGAATGGCGCCAAACGTCGCTACTTAAAAATCCCCATAGGCAATGCTTTAAATTTTTTTACTGGTTACATGTTTTGAGTTACAGAGGAGGTCTAGGGCTAGAATTATTGCTCTCGCCTCTAACGTTCACGGCGATACCTCACATGTGTGGTTTGAACACTGTTTTCATATGTGGGCGGGACTTATGTATGTGTTCGCTTCTGCATGCGAGCACATAGGGACAGGGGCGCTTTAAAAAAAAAATATGTTATTGTTCATTTTACTTTATTTATCTTAGTTTGAATTTTTTTTCCCCAAAAATACATATTTGATCACTTTTATTCCTATTACAAGGAATGTAAACATCCCTTGTAATAGGAATATGGGATGACAGGTCCTCCTTACAGTGAGATATGGGGTCAATAAGACCCCACATCTCACCTCTAGGCTGGGAAGCCTGAAATAAAAATTTAAATAAAAAATAAATAAAAAAAGATTCTTTTTTTTTTTTTCAAAATATTTTATTGTAATAAACAGGGTAATATACATACAAGAACAAGTATATTGCCAACATTGCGGAAAAACCAACGGTACATTACTAGTATACAATCAGGTATCATTGACCGTAAGAGGAACAATACGTATTTAAAAGATGTAGACTCAAACAGTTATGAATACAGTAAATATTATTTAGGAAAAAAGGAAATGAGTGACCCTTGTGGGGGAGACAAATTCCTAATAGGGTTGTGCGGGGAATAAAAACTGACTTACGGAGTCCTACTGAGAAGAAGGGTAAAGGGTATATAGCCAAGCCAATTGAAACCTGAGGTCATTAGCACTAAAGAAAATCCAACTGGCCTATAATAATGAAGGACTGGGCAGGCTTATGCACCATCCTTGTATGGTCTGCTTTTACTGTGCAAATACAGCCCGTTGGTCATAGGTACGAACCGTTGAGGTATCATGGTTATGTTAAAAAGTACCCTAATGTCGAGAGCGGGTAAGGGGAGAGGGAGGAGAGGGAGTTGAAACAGGTAAGACGTAGGGGTGAAATGAAAGTGGGGGACAGGGGGGGGGTAAGGGGTCTGAGGATGGCTGGGGAGGACCATGGAGGGGAGGGGATCCCTTTATGCACCATTATATAACATTTGATTAATAAATCAGAACTCTCTTAAAACAACAATAACACAAGTATACAGTATGAGCAAAAGAGGCATTAGACTAAGACAACATCAGAAGCAGACTATTGTAGAGCAAACATTAAACAAGTGTGCCACCTTCGGTAACAGTAATTATTTTCCCGAATGCAAGAATGCGTCAGTAAATGACAAAGTGTTTCCTTCACCTATCAGTTATCAATAAAGAGGGGGTGTCGACAAGGATCAGTCAGGGTTTAAGAGGATGTCTTTGTAGGCCTGTGTAGTCTCAAATTCTTTCCAACAGGCCCATTTCTGAGTGTATTTGTGCGGGGTATCCTTGGAGATATTAATCAATTCTTCCATCTCTGCTATCCCCTGGACTCTCAGCGTCCATTCTTTTATGGATGGGCAATCCTGGGATTTCCAATGTCTGGGAATACAGTGCTTCGCAGCATTGATTAAGTGAATAAGGAGGGACTTTCGGTAAGATGTATTACCTATATTAGTGTGGTGCAGCAAAAATTGTGCGGGGGTGAAAGGTAAGTCATACGATGAGATGTCGTGTATTAATTTGTGAACCTTCTTCCAGAAGGGCTGAATGCGGGGGCAATCCCACCAGATATGAAGTAATGTACCCTGGGACAATTGACATCGCCAACATGTATCAAGGGAACTGGGATTCCATTTATGCAAAAGGACTGGGGTTCTATACCACCGCGTAAAAAGTTTATATCCGTTTTCCTGGGTAAAGACATTAAGAGAACCCTTATGAATGTGGAGAAATATATTTACCCAATCTTCCTGCGTCAAACTAACCCCCAACTCCCCTTCCCAAATGACACAAGCTTTAAGAGATTTTGGATTATGGTCATGGAAGAGAAGAGAGTGGGTTTGGGATATTAAATGGGATTGAGGATTGGAGGAAGTACATAGAGATTCGAAAGGCGTCAATTGTCTGGAGCAATTTTTGATTTTGGCAGTGGATTTTAAAAAATGAGTGATTTGTTGGAAAGACCAGTTTGAAATGGGAGGTTTACCCTGCAGCGTTGCTATTTGAGCAGCTGTCAATGCCTTTTGATTAGAGTAAAAGTGGTGCAAAAAGACTCGATCATCTGACCAATATTCTTGAAGGAAGTTTTCATACATTCCCGGGGGGAATATTTCGAGCATGCAGTGCGGAAACAGTGTAGCGTCGGTGCAATAAGTGGGTGTGAAACTACGTCAGTCTTGTAATGGATATGCTTCAGCCATGGGAGGGAGCTTATAGGGGATTTGGTGAAGGAGGCCTCTAAGGAAACCCAATCTTTACAGCGCACATGTATGTTCCAATCCACAATTCTAGTCAGGTGCGTAGCCAGGTAATAGTTAAAGAGATCAGGCAAACCAATCCCCCCGAGTGTTTAGGGAGGATGAGTTGAGTATACTTAACTCTGGGTCTGTGCGATTCCCACAAAAACTTAACGCATATGGACTTATATTCCTTAACCACTTGCCGACCGCCGCACGACGATATACGTCGGCAGAATGGCACGGGCAGGCATATGGGCGTATATATAAGTCCCTGCCTGCCCGCGGGTGGGGGGCCCGATCGGGCCCCCCCCCGGTGCCTGCGGCGGTCGGCATTTCTTCGAGAGCGATCCGGGATGAGGGGGCGGCCATTCATTCATGGCCACCCCCTCGCGATCGCTCTCGACGAATGGAAATCCCCCGTGACATCACTTCCTCTCCTGTAATGTAAACACAGGAGAGGAAGTGATGTATTCTCTCCTCCGTGTCGGTATTTTTCGTTCCGACACGGAGGAGAGCGGATCGGTGAGTTGCACCAACACTCTACACACACAGTAGAACATGCCAGGCACACTCACACCCCCCCTTTACCCCCCGATCACCCCCCCAATTACCCCTGCCCCCCAGTCACAGTGACACCAATGTCATTTTTTTTTTTTTTTTTTTTTTTTTTTGCATTGGTGTCATTTGTGACTGTAATAACTGTTAGGGCAGTTAGAGTTAGCCCCCTTTAGTTCTAATGTACCCCCCTAACCCCCCCAATAAAGGTTTAACCCCGTGATCACCCCCCGTCGCCAGTGTCACTAAGGCTGGGTTCACATTGCAGCGGTTTATGAGAACGAATGTGATTCGCACCGCACTGCAGTGCAAATCACATCCGATCTCTGTGCGATTCGAGTTCAGCCATTCGCCGCACCCGCCACACCCGCTGCACCCGCCGCAAATTCGCACGGGACCCTTTTTTTGGCCCGCAGCAGAATCGGATCGCATGGGTGTTCACACCATGCGATCCGAGTTTGCAGATCGCACTGCGATATGCGAACTGATCTGGGGGTGTCAGTAACATTTCACTGACACTCCCAGCAGTTCGCATAGGGCAGTGTGAACTGCCGCCGGGAGGCATGCGATGCGGGAACCCGCCGCGGATTCGCGGCGTTTCCGCATCGCTCCAGTGTGAACCCAGCCTAATAAGCGATCATTTTTCTGATCGCCGTATTAGTGTCACAGGTGACGCTAGTTAGGCAGGTAGGTATTTAGGTTCGCCGCAGCTTTTTATAGCGCCAGGGACCCCCATATACTACCGCATAAAGCCCCCTGATTGCCCCCTAGTTAACCCTTTCACCAGTGATCACCATATAACTGTTACAGGTGACGCTGGTTGGTTAGTTATTTTTTTATAGTTTCAGGGCACCCGCCATTTATTACCTAATAAAGGTTTAACCCCCTGATCACCCGGCGGGTGTCATTTGTGACTAATAACTGTTAGGGCAGTTAGGGTTAGCCCCCTTTAGTTCTAAGGTACCCCCCTAACCCCCCCAATAAAGGTTTAACCCCGTGATCACCCCCCGTCGCCAGTGTCACTAAGGCTGGGTTCAGATTGCAGCGGTTTGAGAACGGATGTGATTCGCACCGCACTGCAGTGCAAATCACATCCGATCTCTGTGCGATTCGAGTTCAGCCATTCGCCGCACCCGCCACACCCGCTGCACCCGCCGCAAATTCGCACGGGACCCTTTTTTTGGCCCGCAGCAGAATCGGATCGCATGGGTGTTCACACCATGCGATCCGAGTTTGCAGATCGCACTGCGATATGCGAACTGATCTGGGGGTGTCAGTAACATTTCACTGACACTCCCAGCAGTTCGCATAGGGCAGTGTGAACTGCCGCCGGGAGGCATGCGATGCGGGAACCCGCCGCGCATTCGTGGCGTTCCCGCATCGCTCCAGTGTGAACCCAGCCTAATAAGCGATCGTTTTTCTGATCGCTGTATTAGTGTCACAGGTGACGCTAGTTAGGCAGGTAGGTATTTAGGTTCGCCGCAGCTTTTTATAGCGCCAGGGACCCCCATATACTACCGCATAAAGCCCCCTGATTGCCCCCTAGTTAACCCTTTCACCAGTGATCACCATATAACTGTTACAGGTGACGCTGGTTGGTTAGTTATTTTTTTATAGTTTCAGGGCACCCGCCGTTTATTACCTAGTCTCACTAGTGTACCCCTAAATTTAGGGGTGTCTACTTTCCAAAATGGGGTCATTTGGGGGGGGTTTGTGCCATCTTGGCATTTTATGGCCTTCAAAACTGTAACGCCCTTAGAAAGCCTGAAGGCGGTGCTTGGTTTTCGGGGCCCCGTACGCGGCTAGGCTCCCAAAAAGTCCCACATATGTGGTATCCCCGTACTCAGGAGAAGCAGCAGAATTTATTTTGGGGTGTCATTTCACATATGCCCATGGCATGCGTGAGCAATATATCATTTAGTGACAACTTTGTGAAAAAAAAAAAAAAAGTTTGTAATTTTCCCGCAACTTGTGGCAAAATATAAAATATTCCATGGACTCAACATGCCTCTCAGCAAATAGCTTGGGGTGTCTACTTTCTAAAATGGGGTCATTTGTGGGGGTTTTGTGCCATCTTGGCATTTTATGGCCTTCAAAACTAATAGGTAGTGAGGAGTGAAGTCAAATATTTACGCCCTTAGAAAGCCTGAAGGCGGTGCTTGGTTTTCGGGGCCCCGTACGCGGCTAGGCTCCCAAAAAGTCCCACATATGTGGTATCCCCGTACTCAGGAGAAGCAGCAGAATTTATTTTGGGGTGTCATTTCACATATGCCCATGGCATGTGTGAGCAATATATCATTTAGTGACAACTTTGTGAAAAAAAAAAAAAAAAAAAAAAAGTTTGTAATTTTCCCGCAACTTGTGGCAAAATATAAAATATTCCATGAACTCAACATGCCTCTCAGCAAATAGCTTGGGGTGTCTACTTTCTAAAATGGGGTCATTTGTGGGGGTTTTGTGCCATCTTGGCATTTTATGGCCTTCAAAACTGTAATAGGTAGTGAGAAGTGAACTCAAAAATTTACGCCCTTAGAAAGCCTGAAGGCGGTGCTTGGTTTTCGGGGCCCCGTACGCGGCTAGGCTCCCAAAAAGTCCCACATATGTGGTATCCCCGTACTCAGGAGAAGCAGCAGAATTTATTTTGGGGTGTCATTTCACATACGCCCATAGCATGTGTGAGCAATATATCATTTAGTGACAACTTTGTGTAAAAAAAAAAAAAAAATTTTTTTTTTGTCATTATTCAATCGCTTGAGGCAAAAAAATAAAATATTCAATGGGCTCAACATGCCTCTTATCAATTTCCTTAGGGGGTCTACTTTCCAAAATGGGGTCATTTGGGGGGGTTTTGTACTGCCCTGCCATTTTAGCACCTCAAGAAATGAGATAGGCAGTCGTAAACTAAAAGCTGCGTAAATTCCAGAAAACGTACCTTAGTTTGTAGATGTGACAACTTTTGCGCAAACCAATAAATATACAATTATTGACTTTTTTTTTACCAAAGACATGTGGCTGAATACATTTTGGCCTAAATGTATGACTAAAATTGAGTTTATTGGATTTTTCTAATAACAAAAAGTAGAAAATATCATTTTTTTTCAAAATTTGCGGTCTTTTTACGTTTATATCGCAAAAAATAAAAATCGCAGAGGCAATCAAATACCATCAAAAGAAAGCTCTATTTGTGGGAAGAAAAGGACGCAAATTTTGTTTGGGTACAACATTGCATGACCGCGCAATTACCAGTTAAAGCAGCGCAGTGCCAAAGTGTAAAAAGACCTCTGGTCATTTACCAGCAAAATGGTCCGGTCTGAAAGTGGTTAAAGAAGGCTGAGGGGAGGCGGATCGGGATGGCTTGAAGCACATATAGAATGCGAGGTAGGACATTCATTTTTATAATGGCAGCTCTGCCAAACCAGGAAACGGGGAGATTGTTCCAATGTTTGAGATCTTCCTTGAGTTTTTTGAGTATGGGCGGGTAATTGATTTGATATAGTTTAGATAAATCACTAGGAATTCTGATACCTAAATATGTAATTTCCTTTTCATTCCAATGGAAAGGAAAATTCGCTTTACAACGGGCTACCGAATCTGAGTCAAGGGAGATATTAAGTGCATACGATTTGTCAAAGTTAATTTTGAAGTTAGAGAGTAATGCAAAGTGGCGAAAAGTTTTTAAGAGGACAGGGAGCGAGGTATGCGGGTCAGAGAGGAATAATAATATATCATCCGCGTACGCGGCTAGTTTGCTAGTTTTAGTTCTTGTATGTACCCCTGTGATGTCAGGATTTTGTTTAATGCTGTTCAGCAGAGGTTCTAGGGTCAGTATAAATAAAATAGGGGATAGAGGGCAGCCTTGTCTGGTTCCGTTTCGGATGGAGAAGGCGCTCGACAGGGTGCGGTTAACTCTAATCTTTGCCGTCGGATTGCGATATAAAGATTGAATGAAGTTGAGCAGCTGAGGCCCCAGGCCAATGTGACTTAGGACAGCCTGCATATAGTCCCAAGCAACCCTGTCGAACGCCTTCTCCGCTTCAAGGGACAGGAGGAAACTTTTTTGTTTGGTTGTGTTAATGAGATGATGGATACTGATGGCTTTTATTGTGTTGTCCCGTGCTTCCCTGCCCGGAACAAAGCCAACTTGATCCAGTGAAATAATATTTGGGATAATAGTTAATAATCTATTCGCCAGTATTTTAGAGAAAATTTTTATGTCCACGTTAAGTAGAGAGATTGGTCTGTAATTGGCAGTTTGTGTGGGGTCTTTATCACCTTTAGGTATTACCACAATGTGAGCTTGAAGCATTTCAGGAGCGATGTGGTCATGTGTAGTCAGAGAGTTAAACGCTTTCACGAAGGGGTTTTTCAAAATGTCCGAGAATGTCTTATAGTAAGCCGTTGGGAGCCCGTCCGGACCTGGACATTTGCCTACTTTGATTTGTTTAAGAACTAAGTCCCATTCTTGTTGCGTGATAGGTCCCTCTAGACTGTCTGCTAGGTCTGTATTGTGTAATTTGGGGCAAAATTGTTCCAAAAATTGGTGAATTAATTGGGATCGTTTCACGCGGGATTTAAGCGACTCAGTATCACTGTGTAAATTATATAAATTAGAGTAGAAATTTTTAAATTCTGTCGCTATTTCTTTATTAGCCGTGATTTTTGATCCTGATGGGGAGTGTAAGCAATGCACATTCACTCTGGGTTTGTGGGATTGCAAGGCTCTAGCTAGTAACCGACCACTCTTACTGCCAAACTCATAAAATTGTCTTTTGGTTAGAAGAAACCTTTTTTTCACTCGTTTGTTTAATTCTGTCTGGATGGATGATCGAATCTCCTGCAATTCTAAAAAGGTGTGAGAGGCTAGGGTGCGCTTATGGACAGATTCCAGTTTTTTGAGTTTGGCATAGAGATTGGAAAGGAAAGCTTTTTTATCTTTCGTAATCTTTGCGGAAATGGCGAGAAGTTTGCCTCTCACAACACACTTGTGGGCCGCCCATTGCGTCATGTGGGACGTGTCAGGAGTATCGTTGTGTGAGAAATATTCAGTAAGGCATTGGTGTACTTCATTCACATACAATGAGTTTGTTAAGATTTGAGAATCCATTGACCATATTTGTGTGCGTTCCTGTATTTTTGGAAGCGTTAGTGTGATAGAAACTGGGTGATGATCAGATAGGGTCATGGGTTCAATTGTGGATGAAGATAGAAGGGGGAGGTCAGTTTGAGTAAGGAAGATATAATCGAGCCTGGAATAACGGTTATGAGGGGTTGAAAAAAAGGTAAAGTCCTTCCCAGTGGGGTTCAGGGTGCGCCATGCGTCGTGTAGCATGAGGGATTGCAGAGACAATCTGATCTGTCGAAGGGCTCTGTATGGCAGGTGGGAAGTTCCCGTCGAAGTGTCAAGGAGAGGTTCCAATGGGACATTAAAATCTCCGCCCATTAAAACCATTCCAGATTGAAAAGTGGTGAGTAGGGCAGTAATTTCTCGGAAAAAGGTAACTTGACCTGAATTAGGGCTGTATATATTGGCAAATGTTATAGGTTTATTCTGCCATGTGCCCTTCAAAAAAAGGAATCTCCCTTGGGGGTCGATCAGAGAGTCCGTAATTTGTATAGGGACATATTTAGAAAATAATATAGATACCCCTTTGGTCTTAGAGTCTGGTGAGGTCGCATGATAGCAGGTCGGGTAGTAATAGTTTGAGAGTTTTGGTACGGCCTGGGACTTAAAGTGAGTCTCCTGCAGAAAAATCACATCTGCACGAGACCCCTTCAGGCTGTTCAAGATTTGAGATCTTTTTTCTGGGATATTCAATCCCTTTGCGTTCAAAGAAATGAGTTTCAAGGTGGTAGGCACAGGAACAGTTTTGGAGGAAGTCATCTTAAGTAACTGGCTATAGTCCTAGGAGAGTTAGGCAATTAGATGTGGCTGACACTTATCAATCGCAGATTAAGCAATGTAAACGGTGCAATTCTGAATGTGGAGATAAGTAGGACAGGGGGGGGAAGAAACGGGGGGGAGTGGAGTGGAGTGGAGTGGAGTGGAAAGAGGCCTGGAGGGGGCGGGAGAAGCGAACGGGAAGGGAGGATGAGGAAAAAGCGTGGTTATATCCCTTGAGTATCCGTCAGATATGTAGAGAATATTCCCTGGAGGGAAAGGGGGGTGTTCACTGGAGTCGGCAACTACTATTGGGTAGGACCGAATGTGTAATCCAGTAAAATGTCAAGAGAATCTCCAACGAGATCTCTGAGTGTGGGCGTGATTGGCAGTCGGAGAAGAGAGAGTTATTTATAAGTGACGAGTCTGAGGTCCGATGAGGTCAAAAGAGCAGATGGACGTGGTAGGTAATATTGTAACGTAAGTGTGTATTGGGAAGTGGGGGGGCAAGATGTTAATTGCAAAGGAAGTCTTGTCCGGGGGTGTGGATATGTAAACGAATAGGAAGGATAGAAAAGAAAAGGGGAGGGCATACTAAAATCAAACTCAGAAAGTATAGGGCCCTGCCCAATAAAAGCTAAAAGAACTCAGCAGAAGGGAGTAATAAAACTGTATTGTTAACATATTGAGAAATTGAGTCTTCAAGAGGACAACAAAAACAGACTGAACAGAAAAACTGTTACAACCAGAGGGAACGCTGTATTGGTGTGAGTGAATCATTGGAATAAAGCTCACGTAGCATTATATATGAGCCAGTGAACCAATCCCTGGGTAGCAGAGAATTTTCCCAAATCTCAATAAGGGACATGGTCGGTTGTGTTCTCCTGAGTTCAATACCGGTGGTCAGATGGAGAAGGAGAGCGGACAAATCCACTTTATTACCGAATGTGAGTATCCCATCGTAGGAAATATTGGAGAAAACGGCATGTAGAACCAGTATATTAAAAATGAACCAGACTGGGATATGTGCAATTCAGTAATATGACGAATACCAGGGTAAAAGAGGCAGGCGGAACACAAGCGACCATTTTAAAAGAACAAAAAACATTCTAGAAACTAAAAATTACACATACTAGAGACAGACAGTATTCAACGCACTGGTAAGGAGGCGTATAAGAGTGCCAACAGACACATTGAGGTCGACAACAAATCTTATCAGGTTTGTCTCTCAGCGAGAGTCATATCAACCATCGAGAGAATGAACCATGACCTCTCCCAAGAGCCGTAAATAGTACTGCATAACATAAAAACTACTAAACGTGAACTGAAGTTCAGATAAGGTTTGTTTTGCATTGAGTTCAGGAAATAAAGGAACTAGATAAACCCAACGCTAGCATTATGGGAGAAACCAAACGACAGAGTAGTCAGGGAGGTCAGAGTGTGAAAAGCTGATCAGGAATCACACAGCCTTGTGTAGGCTGACAGTGAAGATCTCTCAGGGAACAGTTAAGTAGTAGAACTGCCATGGTTCAATACGGCTTAAGGGCTATCTGGAGTCTTGGTAATATAAACCGGGAAAAGTTATTGAAGGTGGCTCCATCATCCAACGGGATTTCTCCAATAAGTGTGAGTGAGGAGTAAAATAACCATTCAGGGTGTTGTCAGAAAGAAAGCAGAGAAATGCAAAGGAAGCGACAAATCAAGCGACAATGGTATAGGGACAGTACTTATCTGGAACTTAACAAGAAGTGGTTTGAAGATGCAGACTGTTTCATTTTTAGGCTCTCCTTTGCCGTCTATGGACTGGCGATGCGGTAGGGCTCGAGTTCCTCGGCATACTTGCTGGTCTCGCCGGAGAGGCAGGGTGATGTTGTCTCCTGCGACGACTCATACTGAAATTTCCTGCTTCAGCGACTCCGTCCATTGATTCCTCTCTGTGCAGCGGGGAAATGCGAAAATCACTGTACCAGTCTGGTACCTCTACTAGAGGGATGTGAAGAGAGTTACAGAAATGTTCCATGTCTTCAGGGACTTTGAGGTGGAATATGTGACCGTAGCCGACAGGCAGAAGGGGAACTTCCATCTGTAAGGGATCGCTCTGGCTCTCAAGACCTCTAGCAGGGGCTTTAGCTCCCTCCGTCTTTGCAGCGTGATGGCAGATAAATCCTGGAAGATCCTGATTTCTGAGCCTAGGTGCATAAGTCTGTCAGTAGATCTGGCCTTACGCATAATTTCTTCCTTGATGATAAAGTCAGAGAGACAGCAGATGACATCTCTAGGGGGGTCAGCTTCTCTGCCTCTGGGGCGTAGAGCTCTGTGGAACCTTTCCATCTGTATTATTGTGTCAGGGGGACGGTCCAGTAGGCCGTTAAAAATGGCGGTAACTTCCCGCATTAATTGTGAGGAATCAATAGCTTCCGAGAGTCCTCTCACTCTCAGGTTCCGTCTCCGCCCTCGATTGTCGAGGTCCTCTAAATGACGGTTCATGTCTCGCAGATGAACGGCATGAGATTCCGTTAGTTGTTGCACATGACACAGGGCCGCGTCCTGGCGGGCCTGTGTCTCTTCCACCTCCTCCATTCTGAGGGCCATGCTATGAAAGTCCTCCCTTAATTCTGAAATGGCCGCTGACATAGCTGATTTTATGTCAGCAGCAACAGCCCGGAGATCAGCAAGGCAGAGGGTTTGCTGTGTCTCAGAGGCAGAGGGGGGGTGTTGGGGGCTGCGGCTCCTGGAGCAAGGCATCGCTCTGCCTTGAGAGGAGGCCTCGAGTGCTGCGGCCTGCACTTCCTGGGACGCACCTCGGGATCTGGAGCGAAATATGTCCGGAATATGCTGGGAAGGTGGGTTGTCAACAGCCCGCGGGGAACCGGAACGGAGCGGCGGTGCCTTAGTCTTTGTGCTTCCCATGTTGTAGCGAAAGATACCTGCCTGGCTGTAGATCGCTGGACCTCGGGGACCGGGAGCTCTGATTCAGGCGTCCATCTTCTCACGGCGCCAAGCCACGCCCCTAAAAAAGATTCTGGCTTTGATCGTATTGGCGAGTTGGTAGAAGCACCGGAGGGCTGGGTATGGCAATTTATGGCAGGGTATTGCAGAGTATTGGCAGGGTATTGCAGAGTATTGGCTGGTATTGCAGAGTATTGTCAGGGTATTGAGGGATTAATTGTCGGTGAGCAGCGATGTGGGCACTGCAGATGCAGCCCACAGCGCTGCTGACACCGATCTCTTCTCCCTCAGCTGTACCGAGAGGGGAGGGAGGAACCGGCGTCATAACATGACGCCGGTTTGTTTACAGGTGATCACTCCGTCATTTGACGGAGCGATCACATGGTAAACGGCCGCGATGAGAGGCCGTTTACCGTGATCCTTGATGCGCCCGGTCCTGTGGACCCAGCGGTCAAGGATGCTCTCGCGTGCGTGCCCCAGGGGGCGTGCGAGAGCAGAATTCTGGGAGGCCGTTAATTAACGGCTTCTCAGAGTTAAACAACCGCCCTGAAGCCGTTAATCGGCTATGGGCCGGTTGTTAAGTGGTTAATTAGAAACTGATTGGTAATCTGCAGAAATATATTACAGTTTTTTTTTTTTAGTTTAGATATACAGTTAGGGCCATAAATATTTGGACAGTGACACAATTTTCGCAAGTTGGGCTCTGCATGCCACCGCATTGGATTTGAAATGAAACCTCTACAACAGAATTCAAGTGCAGATTGTAACGTTTAATTTGAAGGGTTGAACAAAAATACCTGATAGAAAATGTAGGAATTGTACACATTTCTTTACAAACACTCCACATTTTAGGAGCTCAAAAGTAATTGGACAAATAAACATAACCCAAACAAAATATTTATTTATTCAATATTTTGTTGCAAATCCTTTGGAGGCAATCACTGCCTTAAGTCTGGAACCCATGGACATCACCAAACGCTGGGTTTCCTCCTTCTTAATGCTTTGCCAGGCCTTTCCAGCCGCAGCCTTCAGGTCTTGCTTGTTTGTGGGTCTTTCCGTCTTAAGTCTGGATTTGAGCAAGTGAAATGCATGCTCAATTGGGTTAAGATCTGGTGATTGACTTGGCCATTGCAGAATGTTCCACTTTTTTGCACTCATGAACTCCTGGGTAGCTTTGGCTGTATGCTTGGGGTCATTGTCCATCTGTACTATGAAGCGCCGTCCGATCAACTTTGCACCATTTGGCTGAATCTGGGCTGAAAGTATATCCCGGTACACTTCAGAATTCATCCGGCTACTCTTGTCTGCTGTTATGTCATCAATAAACACAAGTGACCCAGTGCCAGGAAAGCCATGCATGCCCATGCCATCACGTTGCCTCCACCATGTTTTACAGAGGATGTGGTGTGCCTTGGATCATGTGCCGTTCCCTTTCTTCTCCAAACTTTTTTCTTCCCATCATTCTGGTACAGGTTGATCTTTGTCTCATCTGTCCATAGAATACTTTTCCAGAACTGAGCTGGCTTCTTGAGGTGTTTTTGGGCAAATTTAACTCTGGCCTGTCTATTTTTGGAATTGATGAATGGTTTGCATCTACATGTGAACCCTTTGTATTTACTTTCATGGAGTCTTCTCTTTACTGTTGACTTAGAGACAGATACACCTACTTCCCTGAGAGTGTTCTGGACTTCAGTTGATGTTGTGAACGGGTTCTTCTTCACCAAAGAAAGTATGCGGCGATCATCCACCACTGTTGTCTTCCGTGGACGCCCAGCCCTTTTTGAGTTCCCAAGCTCACCAGTCAATTCCTTTTTTCTCAGAATGTACCCGACTGTTGATTTTGCTACTCCAAGCATGTCTGCTATCTCTCTGATGGATTTTTTATTTTTTTTCAGCCTCAGGATGTTCTGCTTCACCTCAATTGAGAGTTCCTTTGACCACATGTTGTCTGGTCACAGCAACAGCTTCCAAATGCAAAACCACACACCTGGAATCAACCCCAGACCTTTTAACTACTTCATTGATTACAGGTTAACGAGGGAGACGCCTTCAGAGTTAATTGCAGCCCTTAGAGTCCATTGTCCAATTACTTTTGGTCCCTTGAAAAAGAGGAGGCTATGCATTACAGAGCTATGATTCCTAAACCCTTTCTCCGATTTGGATGTGGAAACTCTCATATTGCAGCTGGGAGTGTGCACTTTCAGCCCATATTATATATATAATTGTATTTCTGAACATGTTTTTGTAAACAGCTAAAATAACAAAACTAGTGTCACTGTCCAAATATTTATGGCCCTAACTGTACTTTATATACTATATTTTTAATAAAATTGGCAGATCTATTATGCTGCGTACACACGATCGCACTATCTGGCGTACAATTAGCCTGTGTGTGGGCCCCGACGGACTTTTTCTTCCCAAAAGTCCGGCGGACAATCTGCCCGTCTGTGTGCTAGTCCGCCAGACTTTTGAAATTAAAAGACTTGCCCACACACAGAGTGAAGTCTGTTCATTTTCAACGTGACTCCAGGTAGACGGGACTAGCAAAGGAAGTGAATGTTGCTGCCTTCGGGGAGATTGACACCTCACTAGCCCCGTCGCCTGGTATGGATTTAAAGGGGAAGCCCTATGCCAAAAAAATGCCCCCCCCCAAAGTCCATAGCAGACCCTTATCCGAGCACACAGCCCAGCCAGTAAGGAAAGGGGGTGGGGACGAGTGAGCACTCCCCCCTCCTGAACTGTACCAGGCCGCTTGCCCTCAACATGGGGGGTGCTTTGGGAAAGGGGGGCCTTGCCGCCCCCTCACCCCAAAGCGCCTTGTCCCCATGTTGATGAGGACAAGGGCCTCTTACTGACAACCCTGGACATTTGTTCTCAGAATCCGGGAGCCCCCTTTAATAGGGGGCCCCCAGATTCCAGCCCTCTACCCTATGTGAATGAGCATGGGGTACGATGTACCCCCTACCCATTTACCTGAGTAAAAAAGTGTAAATAAAAAACACACACACAGGTTTTTAAAGTACTTTATTAGACAGCTCTGGGGGTCCTACTAGCGGAGGAGCCCAGCTTTCTCCTTCGTCGCCGCCGCCTTCCGGGGGGCTTCTTCCGACTTCGGGGGTCTTCTCCTACTCTTTGCTTCTTCTTGCCGGGCCTCCGCTTTCTTCTTCCAGCTCTTTTACTAATGTTGGCCCGGTCTTGACGCTGTCGCCGCCGCCTTCTTCTTCTTCTTCTTCTTCTTCTTCTTCTTCCTTCTTCCTTCTTCCTTCTTCAACCTAGTCCGCCGGACTCCGCTGCAAAGTCTGTCGGATTGTCCACCGGACTGAGTCCGCCAGATAGTCCGATCGTGTGTACGCAGCAATAGTGTTGATAAATACAAGACTCTATCTTTGGCGGAAAAAACATACATGCATCATACAATTCATGGGGAGAAAAATTGGCAGAATCAATAATCATAAATAATCATAAATTAACATCATATAGTGCAATCCAGGGAGCTATCCCATTTTGCTTTTGGGGATCAGGAAGGAATTTTTCCCAATTAGAGAAACTTTGAGTTTAGGAATTGTTTCAATAAACCTATGTAATTTTTCAACTTAATAATTTTGTAACTGTATGTCTTTAGTGGGGCAAACTCTGCTGCCCATTAGACTGTTTAATTAGACTTGTCACAGTAAAGTGGATAAAATAATATGAAAATAGAAGTTGTTAGTATAATGGAGGTTGTATTGTGTTTTTTAATGTGGGATAGATATGACTGAAGTTTATTTTGTATTGTTCCTCAGGATCCGGGAAGAGGAAACTGCAGTAGTATGCCCAGTGATAGATGTCATAGACTGGCGCACTTTTGAGTATTTAGGCAATTCGGGCATACCTCAGGTTGGTGGACTCGACTGGAGACTTGTCTTTACTTGGCATGTGGTCCCAGAGAGAGAGCAACAGCGAAGGCGCTCATCTATTGATGTTATCAGGTCTGTATGAAACCGTACAATTATAATATTGATGCACTGTATGCTATATTGTGGTATGTAAAATGATCCTATTTTTACACAGACCTATTCAATTTTTAGTATGAAGAATGCTAAAGCAATACTTTATAGAATTCTTTGGGGCTCTGGAAATTGAAGCAGGCAATTGAATGAATTAATGAAATATTTGTATAGCGCACAATGCGAACTGAATCGCCTCTAGGCGCTAGGCAATTGGATAATAAATAAAGTGCGTTGACTATAAAAGTATGATATGAACAAGCACTTTTTTGACATACTTATACCGTATGTGGAGTGATATTCTTTAATACTTTTGTCAGAAACTAAAACTACAGTTTTGAGGAGAGAAACAAAACAATTGTCCCTAGATTAATGCTTTAGTTCTGTAGGTATTGAAAAAAGCTATTCCGACAAACTTCCTGAAAGTAAATGCTTACTGCAAGAGTCTGCTTACAATAAAATACCGTACTTAATCAAGTCTCAAATCCCCCAGGTGTCCTTTCCCACTTGCCAATCCCTTATCAGATAAAGAAATCACTGCAATGAACCTAAGGTTGTCATTAAAATTCTTCGTTAATAAAATAATATCTTCAATAATATAATGTTATCACATAAAATCAATTTTAGTAATTTCATGTTTCAGTATATGAAATGTATTGTATGAATCCATGTATACGTTTTTCTTTTGTTTTCCAATAACATCAGTTATACTCTATGTAGTAGGGCTATTATGAATGGCACAGTTTATAAAACAGCTCAAAATGTAATACCTTTATCTTTGATTTTCTGTTTATTTAAAAAGGAATTTTCCAATAAAGTTTTTATTAAAGTGAGGATTAAGGCATCACATTTGAGAAACAAAAACATTACACGCATAAAGAGTATACGTAGTACAATACAATGATAACTATGTGACGAGTCAATAAAATATATGGCAAAGTATAACAAATAGAAAGTAAACTAGATGATCCTGCGAACAAACAGAGTTAGGCAAGATAATATAAATGACACAGAAATGTGATCAGTTACATAGGGGATTATGCAACAGAGAGCAGTACACTAGTTGAGGGGCCCGTCGAGTCTCCCATGCAGCCGTCCACCCCTAATGGGATCACACTGTGGACGTTTGAAGGGCATCAATCCCGTAAAGTGGTATATGAGGAGACTCGGTTCGGGACATGTGAGAAAACATATTGAAAACCGTAAATAACATACGGACAGGGGTAAGGGAGGGGAAGTCAGCCTCGGGGAGTGTCAAGAAGGAGGAAAGAAGGGGGCAGAAAGAGGATGGAAAGGGGATGAAACGGTGTGCGAACACAGGGGAATCATTGCGTAGAAAAGACGTTAGTCTAACAGATGTCCACCAAGGGGAATATCAGGATGCATTTCTAATTAAGTATGAGTGGAGGTATTGGTGCGTGACATAGAGGTTCGAAAATGTATCCAACAGGCCCATTTATTTGAGAATTGTTCATGTTTGTCATGTGCTTGATGAATTAATCTCTCCAGTTCTTCTATTCTATCCATCTGCCGAAGCCATTCCTCAAAGGATGGAGGAGTATCGGAGCGCCAATGACGTGGAATGCATTGTGTGGCTGCATTTATCAAATGTGGGACTATTGAGGACTTATACGTTTTATATGACAGTGGGGTGTGGTGTAACAGGTATTGTGCCGGGGAGAATTCTGGCTGATAAGTCGTGATTTCAACTATTGTGTCATGAATTTTCTCCCAAAAGGGTTGAAGTGTAGGGCATTCCCACCAAATATGCAAGAAATTTCCTACTGGGGCGTTACAGCGCCAGCAAGCAGGTGGGACATCAGGGAATATTTTGTGAATCTTATCAGGAGTGCGGTACCATCTAGAATATATTTTGTAGCGATTCTCTTGTGCGGAAACGTTAATGGACCGCTTGTGAATGTAATCATAGATGCTTGCCCATTGTTGTGTAGACAACGTGGTTTGTAAGTCTGATTCCCACTGTTGTATAATGGGGCTCTGCAGTGTGGGTTTGGAGCTCAGTAATTTGACAATAGTTGAAATCACATGTTTTTGTGGTTCTGAACAGAGGCAAAGGGATTCAAACGGATTTGGGGTAGTGATCCATCGTGATAACGGCCTTATAGATGTAAGGAAGTGCCGAAGCTGGAGAAAAGTAAAGAAATTGAAGCGAAGTTCAGGGAATTTCTCGATCATAGCAGGCAATGATAATATTTTCCCCCGATCAAAAAATTGGTAAGCTCTGTAAGTGTTGTCCTGAGGCACTTCATCAGATATATGCGCGACAAGTCCTGGAGGGAAGTCAGGATTTGAGGAAAGGGGAGTTAGCGGGCCCAGCGGTGCATTGATTTGTAGAGATCTGCACGTTTGGTTAAAAGCTTTAATAGTAGGACCTATTAAGGGATGCATGGAGTAGGATGTCGGGATGGCTTGCTTTGTAATCCATGGCAGGTGGGAAACAGGGAACGGGGTAAATTCCTGTTCCACTGCAGTCCACACTTTATCTTTGCGATGTATATGCCAGTCCACAACTCTTGCAAGCAGAGTGGCATTGTAGTAAGTGTGAAGATCTGGCACACCTAGGCCTCCACATGACTTAGGGAGAATGAGTTTGGCCCAACTCAATCGTGGGGGACGATGTGACCAGAGAAAAGTTCTACACATTGTTTTATATGAGCTAAAAAACGCTTTAGGAATTTTGATAGGAATAGCCTGTAGCAAGTATAGAAATTTAGGGAGGACAGTCATCTTTAGAATGGCTATTCTGCCAAACCAAGAGAAGGAGCCTCTATGCCATTTTTGGAGATCTGCTTGGAGCCGATTGAGAGCAGGGGCAAAATTCAGGTCATATAACCGCGAAAGGTCGGAGGGGATTTTGACGCCCAAGTACAGGAGCGCATCCTTTTCCCAGGTAAAGGGAAAATTGAGGCGGCACTGTGATACTATATGGTCAGGTAAGGACACATTTAGGGCCTTTGATTTGTCGAAATTAATTTTTAGATTAGAAATCGTAGAGAAGGCATCAAGGTCTTTCAATAGGTTTGGAAGAGTCGTAATCGGGTTAGAAAGATAAAGCATAATGTCGTCAGCGTAGGCCGCAATTTTGTATTGATTGTTTTTAATGTTGACTCCTTGAATGGAGGGATTTTCTCTAATCATGCGGAGAAAGGGTTCTAGGGTGAGGACAAAGATGATCGGGGAAAGTGGGCATCCCTGACGTGTACCATTAGTGATGGAGAAGGCGTTCGATAGGCGGCCATTCACTCGTATACGAGCGGTGGGGGAGGAATATAATAACGATATCTGAATCAATCTGTTGGGTATACCGATGTGGTGCAAAACCGCTAGCATGTAGTCCCATGCCACCCTATCGAACGCCTTCTCAGCATCCAATGATAAAAAGAAACCTTTGTTCCGTGAGGTGGTTAACCAATGATGAAGATTAATGGTCTTAGTGGTATTGTCCCTGGCTTCCCTTCCAGGGACAAAACCCACCTGATCTGGTGACACAAGATTTGAAAGCAGGGGTAAAATACGGTTAGCAAGAATTTTAGCATATAGTTTAACATCTACATTGAGTAGGGATATGGGACGGTAATTTGGAATTAGGGTTTCATCTTTGCCAGGCTTAGGGATCAAGGTAATATGTGCTTGTAGCAGGTCAGTAGCGGCATGTGTATGAGGAGAAAGATTATTAAAGGTATGAAGGAAATGTGGCAGTAGTATATCCACAAATGTTTTATAGTATGCTGTAGATAGGCCATCTGGGCCTGGGCTTTTGCCTGTTTTAAGTTGCTGAAGGGCGAGGAGTACTTCTTCCTTAGACAGGGGGGAATCCAGCACTGTCCGATCTATAGTCTCGATAGGGGGGTGGGGAGAATTTAGATAAAAACTCCCGTATCCGTTCCGACCTATCTCCCCTTGTATCTGCCGAAGACTGTTGCGGAAGATTATATAGGGCACTGAAATACTGCACAAAATGTTCTGCAATAGTGTCAGCTTCTATGATGGATTCCCCTTGGGGGGTCACTATTTTATGTATGTTGTGTTTAGCTTTTCTGGTCTGTAAGGCCCTCGCTAAGAATTTACCGGCCTTATTTCTAAATTCATAAAAAAAAATTTCCGGGATAAGGCAAATTTACGGCGTAGATTCTTTTGGATTTCTTCCAGGAGAAGCTCCCTGGCAGCAACTAGGTCTTTAAGGTGCGTGTCGGCTAAAGAGCGTTTATGTAGGCGTTCGAGAGAATGGATGCGCGCGTACAAAGAATCTAGAAAAGCTTTTTTGCATCTATGCCGTTTAGCTGCTAGGGAGATGAATAAACCGCGTATCACGCATTTATGCGCTGCCCAAACTGATGCTGGTGGCGTATCGAGATTAGAGTTGTCAGAGAAATATTGCAAAAGACATTCCCAAATTTTTACTGTATTTTCCGAGTCTAGCAAGAGAGAGTCATCAAGTCGCCATACCGTAGATCTAGGGCTGCCCTGTACGAATTTAAGGGTGACTGATGGGATTATGATCAGAGATCAACATTGGCTCTATTGTGGCTTGGGACAAACAGTGAATGTCCGCCTATGAAAGGAAGAAGTGGTCAATTCTGGAGTATTTAGAGTGTGGAGAAGAGAAAAAAAGTAAAGTCTTTCGTGTTCGGATGAAGAGTGCGCCATGTGTCATGGAGGGAGAGGATTTGCAGTTGAGATTTAATATCCCTCAGAGCGGAATATTTCAAACAGGTTTTGCCATTGGAAGTGTCGAGAGTGGGGGATAAAGGGACATTAAAATCACCTCCCAGAAGGAGGATGCCTGACTGGAAAGAGGTGAGAAGGGCCAGGGTTTCCCTAAAGAAAGACACTTGTTTGGAGTTGGGGGCATAGATGTTAGCTATGGTGATGGGACGATTGTGAACATGTCCTTTAAGGAATAAGTATCTCCCCTGTGTGTCTCTTAAAATATCAGTAATAATAATGGGGCACGATCTCGAAATTAAAATAGAGACACCTTTGGATTTGCTTTGGTCAGTGGTCGCGTGATACACCATGGGGAAGTGGTAGTTATGAAGTTTGGGAATGGCGTCGGTTCTGAAATGCGTTTCTTGCAGAAGGGCTATGTGTACTTTTGCCCTTCGCAAAGTATATAACAGTATATAACAGTCTGGATCTTTTTTCCGGAATGTTTAGGCCTCTGACGTTTAAAGAATAGAGTTTAATGGTTGGTGGAGGAGGGACTTGTACGGGGAGGTTACCGTCAATGGGGGTCGAGGCTGACATGTTTAAAGAAGGTGTGTAGAGGGGTACTAGTAGGAACAGGAGGTGAGATCAAATAGGGTAGAAGGTAGTGAGGGTGTAGAGGGAAGTGGAGGGCAAGATATGCCAAGGAGGTAGAACTTTGCACTAGATTGTTGTGCGTAGCGAGGGAGCACACACCCAAAAGTGAATACCCACTCAATACCGCCGCAACTGGGGGGTTGGTCGTCACCAAGTCCAACAGAGGAGTAAAAATAAAGACTGTAATATGTATAGTAACTCCGTCTACCAAGACTATATAGTAGGGAAGGCTGTTGAGGAGTTCTGGTACGAATGGGAAGATAATGAAATATACGAAACCCATAATGAGACACATCATGAATACGAGCAACCAAAGATTTAAGTGCATAAGTCAAAGGCAACGGTTCAACTCATTGCAAATAACCATATAATGAGAATCAAATGTCAAGTTAAGTTGAAATCTCATGAAGGTAAGACTCTAAAATCAGTACCATAACTGTAGAACAGAACATAGGAGGAGTACCTCATGAACTAACGTAACATAAAACATCACACAACAAATGCGTAACAAATAGAGTATGAGCTATTAAGCTAATGAGAGGCAGATATCCTGTGAAAAAGAGACCCTCTGTTAGAGCTAAAATCCAGGATAACGGTTATCTCAGAACAGATCAAAAAATGTCTGCAGTCTTTGCCAGGTATAGGAGGATTAGAGCAGCCTCTGAAACCGCATATGGCCATAAATCTTACTTTCTCCACCTCAGAGCCCGCTTGATAACCACCGTCCGTGCTAAAGAAGGGTCATGCTTTGTTGGTAAAACGTATGAGGCTGTTGGTAACAAACAACTGTATTTAGCCATAACGAGGGGTTGTGAGAGTTCAGCAGGTGCTATACACAATCAGATAGTACATACCGCAATCCCGGATTTCAAACGAGTGTAGCAGCAGTCAAAAGAGGGGCCATGGTGCGGAAAGATATTAGAGACACATCGAATTTAGCCAAACTATAAACAACATTCTCCTGGACAGGGAAGGCAGATCCACGAAGTAACAGGAACGGATTCCAGCATCCATGCCGCGAGGAGACCTGGTGCATGCTGGGAAATGTAGTCCCAACTCGTTCTGCGTATCCTATAGAGCAGATGCCGAACAGGTGCAAGTAGAATCGGACTGAGGCACTGAAGGTAGGTAAAAGAGCAGTAGGAATCCAGGTAGTTCGTTAAACCGACACTATGATAACTGCAGGGTTCAAAGCGCGAAGAAGAATACGGGAGTAATATCTCAGAGCTGCGAGTGAACGCTGCCGATCGCAGCTGAGTAAATGCCTACCTCACATCAGTAATCTCTCCTTGCTCTGCGCGATCGAGGAGATGCGGAAGGGCTGTGATCCCTCGGAGGATTTTCAGAATGACGTGGTGTACGAGCCATCACAGGTGATGGTGACCTGCGCCTGCGGTAGCCAGCCTCTTGAGTGTCCATAAGATCAGGTTGGTACTTCTCAGATCTTCCATGGAGCGGGTGAAAATTGGTGTACCAGTTAGGGACCTCCACCAGTGGAATCCCCAGGGTTAGACAGAAGGAAGGTAGATCCTCAGGGACTCTGAGGTGAGCCGAACGTCCCAGGTTGGAGGCAGTGAGGCAAAAAGGAAATTTCCACTTATACACTATGTTCCTATTCCGCAGCACTTCCAACAGAGGTTTTAGTTCTCTTCTGTGTTGCAGGGTAATCCCTGAGAGGTCCTGAAAGATCTGTATGGGGTTAGTTTCATACATCACGCGCTGTTTAACTCTGGCTCCTCTTAAAATTTCTTCCTTCAGTTGGTAGCTGAGTAGACAACAAACAATGTCACGCGGGGGATCGTTGTCTCTGCCTTTAGGTCTTAAAGCTCTGTGGATTCGTTCCATTTCTATCACAGTTTGTGGAGGTCTATCCAATACACTATTGAAGATGGAGGTAACTGCTATAGGGATTTGATCCCCTTCAATGGATTCCGGGAGGCCACGGACACGTAGGTTGTGCCGTCTCCCCCTGTTGTCTAAATCCTCCAAATGTCTTTGCATGTCCCTCATCTGAAGCGTATGGCCATCAATTTTCCTTGTGGACTTGCGAAGTATGAGATCATGTTGATCCGAAGTCTTCTCCACTTGCAGAACACGATCAGAAAGAGCTCTGATGTCCACCCTTAAATCTGCAATGGCCGCCGAAAGGGTGTCCTTGATGTCTGAGGCAATTAGTTTTAGGTCTTGCATACTGATATGTGCCGATGGGTTAACATCAGGGAGTATCTGACCACCGGGATTCGTATTCTGAACGTTCCCGATTCCGGTATCAGTTAGAACGACCTCTTCTCTCAGAGGAGAGCGTGCGGATCTCCCTTGTGAGGAGTTTTGGCGGGCCGGCGCCATGTTTCCCTTTTGGGAGCGGAACATCTCCGGTATTTGTTGGCTGAGATTCCCGGAGTTACCGCGTGGCGAGCGGGATAGTGAGGTAGAGGATGTTCTGGAAGCTGTTCCCATCTTTTGTAGTGCAGATGTAGGGAAGGAACACCTCTGTAGACTGTAGTTTTCGTCTCGGCAAACGGAGCTGAGCAGTTACACGTCCGCCATTGAGCTCAGTCAGGCCACGCCCCCTTAAAAAGGAATTTTCATGTTTTACATGGGAAAAAAAACAAAAATTGCCGTAACATGAAAATTCACAGGTGACAAAACATAGCGTAACAACTAAAACAGTTTCCCATGTAATGAAAACAATAACTGGGGTGACCCACTTAGAGGCTATAGCAGTGACCCCAGTGTAGGTCAGTCCATACAAGAACATGCAATGATACCACAAGTCAAAAAAAGAAGGAAAAAAAAGTGATGCATGATCTCAATACAAGAAAGCAACATGGTACATAAGAGGGATGAAATGTATCAAGAATAAAGGGGATAGACAAAAGAAACGGGGTACTAGACCCCAGATAGAGAAGAAAAATAAGCCACTCTGTGTGCCATAGTGCACGGCGATTAAAGTATTCATCCTAAGTGTCCCATACAGCAGTAAACTTAGCTAGGTTATTACGCAATCTAGCTGTAAGGTATTCCATGGATCTCACTTATCTAACCCTCTGCAAGAAGGCAAAAAACTTTAAGGGGGGGGGGGGTGACTATTTCCACAGAGCAGTAATTGGACATTTAGCTGCAGTGAGTATGTGCATCATCAATTTTTTATTTTAGGTTTTCCCCCCATCTCCCACCCTGGGAGGCACAAAAGATGCATCAGGGGGTCTATGTGGACAATCCTGCTAACCAACTTGGAAAGCAATTGGTTAACTTCCTTCCTGAAGCAGAGATCCCACCGTCGAGTCACATCTCCATCACCTATTGGAAACTGAAGGAAAAGTATGTTGGAACCCACAGAAACAAAATCTTATAAGCATTTTCTTTACAAACCCACTTTTATGGGCTTGCAACCAAAGCATCCACCAGACCGCTATGGAGAGTTCACAGACCAGCAGCGATTCCCATTTCAACATATAATGAGAATTAGGAAATGGTTCTGTTCAAGTAGCAAGGATCTGATATACAATCTCACAAAAGTGAGTACACCCTCATCTTTTTGTAAATATTTTATTGTATCTTTTCATGTGACAACACTGAAGAAATTACACTTTGCTACAATATAAAGTAGTATGTGTACAGCTTGTATAACAGTGTAAATTTGCTGTCCCCCCAAAACAATTCAACACAAAACCATTAATGTCTAAACCGCTAGCAACAGAAGTGAGTACATCCCTAAGTGAAAATGTGGGTCCAAATTGTGAATATTTTGTGTGGCCACCATTATTTTACAGCACTGCCTTAACCCTCTTGGGCATGGAGTTCACCAGAGCTTCACTGGTTGCCATTGGAGTCCTCTTCCATGATGATATCACAGAATTGGTGATGTATATAAATAAGGATGTAGAGGGGCCAGCCATAACTTTTCCAATTCCGTCCATCGATTATATGATCTAAACTAAGTCCAAGAGGCTAAGTGTCTAAGGCGAGCTGCATAATACAATGTAAGCTCAGGCACCCCCATACCTCCCTGAGATCTGGGTGTACACATCAATTTCCTGGACAGCCTATGTCAAGCAGTGCGGATTGCATCTTTTTTAAGATGCAAAGCAGGGACCCTGACTGGGAGTGTCTCAAATAAATATAAACGTTTAGGAACTATCATAATTTTCACTGTGGCTATAGGACCCATTAAAGAAATAGGGAAAGTAGTCCAAAGAGCGAAGCAAATTCAGAATTTTCCTATACAACAGGGGAACATTTTGCTTATGAAGGGATGAGTATGTATATAGGTATCCCAGAGGATCCGAACCAAGGTCAACTAATGTCAATTGTTTAATCATGTTCCCCACTTCCTTCCAGAATGATGTAATTCAAGATATGGTCTTCTGGAGGTTCAATGATCTGTATATACAGAAGTGATAGCATATGTGGTACATGTTTGCCTTCTATGCATAGGCACTCAAAAAATGGCAGTGGCCTAGCATATAATACTGCTTCCGGTATAGACCTTAAGTAATGTGACAATTGAAAGGCAGACCAAGAGCTCGGGGGGGGGGGGGGGGCTGTGAAAGGGTAGGAAGCTCTTCCATAGGCATCCAGCCCTGCGGGGTGACAAAATGCATGCATCTAGTTATACCTAGTCCTATCAGCCCCCGGAGCTTTTTGGCATACCCAGGCGTAGTCTGGATTCTGAATCACTGGTATTAATGGGGATGGGTAGAGAGAGAGGACTTGTGATGAAAGTATGTGGGTAAGAACTGCAAACGTAGCCCTAATTGTGGGGTGCCTCTTCAATCCCCAGTAGTATTTATAAGCGACCCAAGGGAGTGCAGACAAAGCGATCCATGAAGCTTGTTGTTCCACTTGTACCCATAGTTTGGTCTGCAGGGTGGTCCATGACACCATTCTAGACAGATATAGCGCTTGATAATATAAGGTCAACCCCCCCCCCCCCCCCCCTGAGATTTAGGCAAGACTAACAACAAGTAGCGAAGGCTGGCAACTTTGGCGCTCCAGAGGAATTTAATTAACAGTGTCCGACATGAGAGAACCAAAGCTTGTGGTAATTGAATGGGTATTGCTTGCATTTAAGTATAAGATCTGGGTGTCATCCAACTCCACTCTGGATGGCCTCTCCGTCACAACGTGATCCCAATTTGGGGTGCGGAGGGAGCCACCCAGAGGTCCGAGTACCATAGGGTGTACTGATCGACTAAAATTGCAGGTTGACCCTTAAATGTGACTGATCGAGTTCATAATTATGGATTCATGAGTAAAGCCAGTAGATGGAAAATGTGCTGTTACTTGTAAGCGAATTTCTGCATTACTTTGTTATGTCCTTGAATTACTTTTGATTTGATTTATTTTTTGATTTACTTCGATTTGTATCCGTTATCGATCTGTAACATTCACCACAGCTCATTGCTATTTGTATTGATTTATTTCCCTTTTTTTTTGTTGTTTCTGTTGTATCACCTGGAAATCAGAAAACTTAATAAAAACGATTTTCAAAAAAAAAAAAAAAAGTATAAGATCTGGGGGAGAAATGTCTTCTTAAATGCATTACACTTCCCAAACCACGTAAGGATCTGCCAGAGTTGAACTTGTGATCGATATTTTGATAATAATGGGCAATTATTAACATATAATTGTGCCAAGTCCGGTGTCAATTTAACCCCCAGGTATTTCAGAAAGGACAGAACCCATTTGAACCGATAACGCCTTGTAGTTTAGCAATACACTCAGGGAGTATTATACTCATCATTTCAAATTTCGCATAATTTATAGAGAAATTAGAAAGATCCCCATATTGAGCTAAACATTGAAGTAGACGTGGTAGTGGAACCTCCGGTTTGGAAAGAAACAAATAAAAAGTCATCCACATATATTGCAGTTTTATGCTCCATCTTTAAGACCTGAAGTCCACTGATCAAGGGGTCTGATCTTACTTTGCAAAGGAAAGGTTCTAGGGGAGCATGTGCGGCAGCCTGAGGCGGCAGTAATGTCTCCTTAGAGCTCCGCTCCTCAGGACTACACACCGGAGGACTACAGGTCCCAGCAGCGCCGCTTCTGACACAAAACTGTAAGAGACTCTGTCTAGCACAGCCTACTACATGAATAATGGTGCTGAAGGGCCACAAAAAACTAAATTTAAATTGGCTATACCGGGAGGAGCGGTTTACAGACTGACAGCTGAGATGGCAGCAGCATCCTCATCCTCACAGCGCTGCAGCCCACACAGTAAGTGTACTATGCCTCACAGACAGCTCACACAGGACATTAATGGTGAGCCTGTAAATGACATTAATGTCTCACAAAATATAGAAAACACAGATATATTCACAAAATTTGAATATATGCTACAGAAAGCACCCAAACAGACTTCAGACAATATTACTTAGAAGTTAATAAAAGAGATAAGAAAACTTGGTCAGAGAACTGCAGAATTGGAACTAAGGGTCAATACAATTGATAACCACACACAGAATAACTTACTTGAGCTTATGACTCTTAAGGAGGAAAATCTCTCAATACAGTCACGTTTGGAAGATCAGGGAAATAGAGACTGTTGATCGAATTTGCGAATCATGGGAATCCCAGAATCAGTTCTTGACTTACAGGCAACTGTCACGGCGCTTTTTCAGGAATTAATACCTGGTACCCCTATTGACAGACTTGGAAAATGGACAGAGTACATAGAGCCTTAGCTCCTTGCAAAACTAATGGCCCTCCAAGAGACATAATCACCAAATTACACTATTATAAAACAAAAGAACAGCAGCTTGCAGCCGCCAGGGGTAAAGAAGCCCTCAACTCTCCACTGATTTATCTCCACTTACAGTGGCTAAAAGACGTGCGCTCAAACCTCAATTACAGATACTCCAGCACAATCAAATAACATACCATTGGGATTTCCCTTCTGCCTTCGATTCACACATCTGGAAATGAAATATGTTTGTCACTCTTCAGAGGACCTACAGTCAGCCCTAATTGAAATGGGCCTGACCGAAGCAATCTCGACCAAAGAACAATCCCGCAGACGTCCAACTCCTCGATCTTCACAGCAAATTAAAGCTGCAGGACCCAGCTCTTCTTCATCTTCATACCAAAATCTTAGTAAACGTGGTCATTTTGAACAATCACCACCCAATACTGTGTACTCAATGGACTGACATTTCAGCTGTATATAATTCGCCTCACTTAAAACAGGTCCCCAGCTCCTCATGCTGGTTAAACTAAATGACATTTTTTTTTGTTATAAATTTTTTTATTTTTTGAACAGTTTTTTATTAGATTTTTTTCTCCTATTTAACAAACAGTTCCTGTGGTTCTCTGACGTTGTACATTCCTTGGGAACTCCTTGCTGCCCTTTTTACCACCTGTAGACTCCCACAATTTTTTTTTTTAAGTGGGTCTCTCCTTGTGGCCCCGGACCCTCACGGGGAGTTCTATGTACTCCCCTGAGATGCTCCCACACCCTATTTCTTAACCGAATGATACATTGTATTCATAATGGGTTTGATCGCTTATTTATCTTTTTCTTTCTCTTTCTATCTTTTACTATTCCCTTTTGGTTCTCCGGTCGGTAGTCCTGGCTCTTGGTAAGTTGTTTGCTTATTATTGTATAATGTTCACCCTAGTTGGTTTATGGCTCCTATAAATATACTGTCATTAAATGTACAAGGGTTTAATATTCCACACAAAAGAACCAAGGCATTACGCTCTTTTGCAATGAAGAAAGCCAACATAATTTGTTTGCAGGAAACTCATTTCACTGATAAGATTTACCCCAAGTTTCTCTCAGCTTCTTATCCACAATTCTATACGGCCTCTGCTACAGTTAAACAGCGTGGAACCCTTATTGGTTTTCATCGTTCCACTCCGTTTAATTTAGTATCACAATTAGCAGACCCCGAGGGAAGATATATACTTCTAACAGGTTATATTTCTGAGAATACAGTTGTCTCTTACTATGCCCCCAATAAACGCCCAACTGCTTTTTTATCCCATCTTTTTCAAGCTATTGATGTTCATAGGTTTGGTACAGTTGTTATTTGTGGGGATTCTAATGCAACTATTTTCCTGTTTCTAGATAAATCCCCTCCCAGACCTACTACAGATACAAATAATCTTACTTTTCAACATTTACTAAATACACATGTTTTAGTGGATACTTGGCGAGAGATGAACCCTGCCAGCAAACGATTCACTCACTATTCATATCCACACAACACCTTTTCAGGAATAGATCATATTCTCACTCCATCCATTATGTTACCAGAAATCATTTCATCCAAAATTATTCCTCTTTCATGGACAGATCACTGTGCAGTTTTTACTACTCTTGCCTCCACAATTCCTAGGTCTCATGACACTACTTGGTGTATAAATGACTCTATGTTGACTCATCCATCTCATCGTCTTGAAATTGAGAAAACACTCTCTGATTATATACGGTCTAATGATACGGAAATGTCTCTGCTCTTACATTGTGGGAAGCACACAGAGCTGTCATTAGAGGTAGATTTATACAACAAGCAGCTGTACTTAAAGAAGAAGTAAACCATAATGGGTTTACTTCCCCTTTGATTCCCTGCAAAGGTAAAGCATAATGGACTACTATGCATCGCATAGTAGTCCATTATGTGTCACTAACCTCACACAAGAGCCAGCGAAGTTACCGCTGTCCCCTTGTGTACGGAGCCTCCATCTTCTTGGTGGGTCTCGCTGCTCCGGCGCTGTCATTCGTTAACAGCGGCGTGCTCAGTGCGCCTGCGCGCCACTGTCTACAGCGCATGCTCTGTAGATAGCGGTGCCTGCCTTTTGGCAAATATCTCTTTAGGAGATATTTCTTGAACCTACAGGTAAGCCTTAATCTAGGCTTACCTGTAGGTGAAAGTGGTTTGTAAGGGTTTACAACCACTTTAAGTACTTAAATTCCTGTTCGCAAAACTCAAATCGGCCTTTAATGACTGTTAGACTTTTCAATCCTTCCCGAATGCCATTAATAACACTAAACTTGAAAAACCCTGTCTTAATTTGGATCTCTTTCTGACTGATTTGGCAGACAAACTCATATGTAAGTGCCAACATATTCTATACTTAGGGCAAACAAACCCGATACGCCCATGGCTAGACTCTTGAAAAATTCACAAAATAATCAGACACCTATTAGACTAAAAATATCTAGAGAAGCATATACTAGTAACCCAGTAAAGATTCTAGAGATCTTTCGTTACAGTCTGGCTAAACTATTTTCCTCATCTCCGAATTTTGATAAAACCAAAGCTGATAATTTGTTTTAATTGCAATAATATCTTAAAAATTACGTAAAAGACCAGGCCCGGATGCATTCTCGGCAGCCTATTATAAACAATTTGCGCATATTTTAACGCCTATTTTAACCAAGACCTTCAACCCAATTGTTAAGGGACAATCGTTTAGAACAGAGACACTCACTTCCATTATAGCAATGATCCCCAAGCCACACTCTGACTCTACTTCCTGGTCTAATTATCGTCCGATATCCCTCCTCAATCTAGATATAAAATTAATAGCTAAAATCATGGCCACTAGATTGAATAATACCATAGGCCATCTAGTTCATAAAGACCAAACAGGCTTTATGTCAGAAACCATGAAACAGACTGAGACAGAAGTACTATCAAATCACACTTGTTTATTAATAAAAATAAAAAGGTAAATAGAAAAAGCGTAGTCAAGCATAGCCAGAGTCCTGTAGCCAGATCGGGTAGTCAGCCAGTCCATAGTTCATTAACCAGATCGGGTAATCAGCCAGGCCAGAAGTCAGGGATCCAAGGAGAGCGACCGCAAGCAGGATAAGAAGCCAGGTGGGATGTCAGCAAGCCGGTCTTGAAACAAACAGCAGGCGATGATTCCCTGTGATGTGACCAACGCGAAGGCAAATGGAAAAGTGAGCAGGAAGGCTTTAAATAGGCAGATCAGACGAGCATCATCCGGAACAGCTGGTAACTGTGGAAAGAGAAGAGAGCTGGCAATTAGCTGACAGCTGAGCGGCCAGCCCAGAGGAGGAAGGGCTAAGCCAGCCCTGACACTTTATTCCAAAACGCCAGGCTGGGGATAACATTAGACGAACACTCATACTTATCCATGCAGCCAAAACCAGACGAATCCCAGCTTGCCTTGTATCCTTGGATATAAGAAAAGCATTTGACTCTGTTACATGGCCAGACATGGAATATCAAAAGCAAAAATGGGGATTCGGTAATCATTTCTTGACTTGGGTTTCCTCCTTATACAATAATCCTAGAGCATATATTAAATATGCTGGCAATGTTAGACATCAAAAGGGGCACTAGACAAGGTTGTTCCCTTTCCCCATTACTCATTTCCCTATTAATTGAACCTCTGGCACAACTAATTAGAAATAATCCTGATATTAAAGGTATTGAATTAAGTGGTCATCACCATAAACTTTGTCTCTTTGCAGACAATATCCTCATATTCTTGTCACACCCCCATATATCGACCCCTAATCCACTAGCTACACTAGAAATCTTCACCCTAATCTCAGGTCTACACGTAAATGCAACTAAATCAAATGCATTAAATATTTCCTTATCACAATCTGAACTTCATCAGGCTAAAACCTCCTTACCTTTTACTTGGGTTCCAAAACAACTCCCATGCTTAGGAATACAAATTACGATCTCTCGTAAGGATCTTTTTGTGGCTAATTACTTACCCCTTTTGAAACAAATCACTGGCCTCATGAAGCAATGAGCCCCTCTACCTTTTTCATGGTTAGGAAGGATTAATGCTACAAAGATTTCTATATTACCAAAATGATTGTACTTATATAGAGTACTTCCTATACCACTACCATCTTATTTTCTAAGATTTACGTCCTTTATTTGGGGTACTACCAAACCTTGTATACTTAAATCTACGCTATATCTCAATAAATTGAGTGGAGGTTTGGGATTACCCAATTTCTCTTGTTACAACGCTGCACAGATTGCACTCCTCCCCAAGTATCACGCTACGGTTGAAGTACCCTTATGGGTAGGTATCAAATCAATTGATAGTGATCCTATCTCAGTAGCAAATATGTTATGGCTTTGTCCCACTGATAGAGTTCATCTTTCTAATTCCATAATGAAACATACCCTGTCAATTTGGGATAAACTCAAATGTTTGCATAATCTAAAATCATCACATAATCCCCTGCTTTCATTCATCAATAACCCAGCCTTTTATCCTGCTTGGAAATTTCCAAGATCATTCACTGCCTGGTCCACTATTAACCTTACTCGCCTATACAATATATCCTCTTCAACCAATACCCATACTTTTCCTATACTATGTGAAACCTTTGGGTTACCTAAAAAGGAAATATTTTGTTATCTACAAATTAAAAATTTCTATGAACCACTTCTTAATATGTGCTCAACCCTTAACCAAATGACTCAATTTGAGTGTATCTGTGTAAGTGACCCACATGTTAGAGGACTTATCTCATTATTACATCATCAACTAAATGAGATCTCTAATGGATTTTTACCCTCATACACCACTAAATGGGCACAGGACATGAATTGAGAAATAGGTAACAAGGATTGGTCTAAAATATGGTTAGCCACAAAATTATCTTCTTCAAATTGTTTTGCAGTAGAAACAAATTACAAAGTTTTAGCACGATGGTACCTAGTACCAACTAGAATAGCCAAATTTAGTTACACATATTCACCCAATTGCTTCAGAGGATGTGATACTCCTGGTACGCATTTCCACATATGGTGGCAATGTCCAGTTGCCAAAGAATTCTGGGAGAACATATTTCTTATGGCCTCCAAAGCTCTGGAAATGAATATTTCTCCAGATCCTGCTATGGCACTTCTGAACCTTAAACCTACTACTCTTACCCATACACACTTTCAATTGTTTATTAAACTAAGCACTGCAGCCAAACAAACGATTGCTAAGGCATGGAAGTCTCAAACCCTTATTGTGGCCGAAGCTAAGCACAGAATGAACCAAGCACTCATACGCTAAGATGACGGCTATTGAAGAAAACAAAATCAATAAATTCTGTAGGATTTGGCAACCATGGATTAAACACTTCTAACCCAGCAATTTTGACCAATCCTTGTTACTACCACACTAGGTTTATACTGTATATCCTTCAATTAATTATACATGACTGTTACGAGCCAGGATGCCTCCCCAAGCAACTCCCTCTTCTATCTTTCCTATTTCTTCTTTCTCCCCCTTTTTGTAATTTTCTTTTATAAATAATTTGTAGGTAATAAGGATACTTACTCTTTTTTCTTTTTTTTTTTTTTATTATGTTTGCCATCTAGGCAATTATATTCAGTTTGACTATTTTATTATTGTCTTTATTCATACACCTATTAATTATTAAGCATATTATGTAAACATAGCTGTAAGATGTTTAGACCATACTATTATATTGTACTACATTCTGATTTATGCTATGTATCCATGCATTATACCTCTTTGTTTTTTTTTTTCGTTTGTTTTTTTTTCCTTTTGTGAAAACTCAATAAATATATTGAACAAGGAAAGGTTCTAGGGTTAACACAAACATTAGTGGAGAAAGAGGGCAGCCCTGTTTCGTCCCATTAGACAGAGAAATACTCTGATCGAGCCCTGTTAACCAACGCGGGCGCTGTTGGACCAGTGTATAGTGCCTGAATCAAAGACTGCATTCATTCCCCCAGGCCAATATGTCTAAGCCCTTGTACACACGGTCGGAGATTCCGACGGAATGTATCCAATCGGACCGTTTTTTCGTATATTCCGACTGTGTGTGGTCTACATCGGACTGTTTCCGTCGGAATATCCGACGGACCAAGTTTTCCAACTTGTTGGTAAAGTTGACAAAATTCTCTGTTCGGACATACTCCGATCATGTGTAGAGCATTCCGATCGGACAAAGTGCCACGCATGCTCAGATCAAATTCCTACACCAAAGCTATTGGCTACTAGCGTGAACGTAGTCCCGTCGTAACGAAATAACATCATCACGTCGGATTTTCCGACAACTTTGTCCGACCGTGTGTATGCAACAGTTTCGGACAAAATCCGACGGATTTGCTTGTTGGAATCTCCGACCGTGTGTACAAGGGCTAAGGGTGGATCGTTAAAATTGCAAATCCACCCTATCGAAAGCCTTTTCAGCATATGTTGATAGAAGCAGAAAGGGTCGGCTATCCAAGTGGGCAGTGTAAATCATATTTATTGCCCTTATGGTATTATCCCTGGCCTCTCTCTGAGGGATAAAGCCTACTTGGTCTGCGTGGACAAGGTGAGGGAGATATGGCAATAACCTGTTCGCTAAGATGTTTGAAAATAATTTTAAATCAGCATTTAAAAGTGCTATAGGCCGGTAGTTGTGATCTGTATCCTGCTTGGGGATGACAATAATGTGGGCCCTTAAAGCATTCTCTGTTAGCTTACAATTAGCTGAAATAGGATTGTACGCACGTAAAAAGTAAGGAGAAATTATGTCCTGAAAAGTTTTATAGTAAGTAAGATTTAGCCCATATGGGCCAGGGGCCTTAGATGATTCTTTTGTCTAGGCCAGATCTTTATTTGTTATAGGGGCTTCCAGACCCACAATTACCTCTAACAGAAGTGAGGGCATGCCCGATGTCAATAAAGAAGATATCAGATCTGCCCGGGTAGGGCATTGCTGGGGTTGAGAGTTATGAAGATTATCAAGCCTCCAATAACATTTTTTAAATTCCTGAGCTATAGCCGCTGGGTCTGACAACTTAGTGCCAGACTCAGCTGTAATTTAAGTAGTATACGGTTTTGTTTGTGACCCTTTCGGTGCCCTAGCTAGAATAACACCCGGTTTATTTCCATACTCATAGATAGTTTCTATCAGCACAATTTCTCCTTCACTCCTGTATTTGCAATTTAATTATACTGTTGGCGTGTTTTTTTTATGAATAGCCTCAAGTTTACTAATCCTCCAAAATAACGTTGCAGTTTCCGACCGCCTCAGTTTTTTTATCCTAGCTGCATGTTTAAGTAAAACTACTCTTAAAAAGCATTTATGTGCCTCCCACAGTACTATCGAAGACGGATTGGGTTGGTCAGTCTGACTAAAATATTCTTCTAAACCCTGAAGAACCCCAGTGTTGGTGGTAGGGTCCTTTTATCAATGTATTATTAAGCTTCCAAGACAGGGTCTTTGTGACCACTATGTTTAGATCTAAATCCAAATGAGCCAGTCCATGAACAAAATGGGATCAATCTTAGTAGTTCGAACTCTGTCCAGGTCTTTTTGTGGAAGGAAAAAGTAATCAATTCCGGAGTACGATGAATGAACTGAAGAAAAAATTATAATCTCTGACATTAGCGTGTTAGGTAGATGCCATACATTTACCAGTTGAAGAAGATTTAATTCTACCTTTAGTCGCTTTAAGTAAGAGAATGGTAGATGTTTCAAGGGTCTATCCCATTTAAGAGTGGATCATATGCAAAATTGAAATCCCCTCCTAAAATCAATAAACCATCACTATGCTCCAAGATCAGGGGAGCCAATAACCTTAAAAAGAGCAACTGGTTTGAATTTGGAAAAATACACATTACCCAAGGTTACCCGGGTAGCACCGATTACGCCCTTAACAATCAAGAATCTACCTTGCTCGTCTGTGATATATGTGCCTAGCAACCATGAAACAGACCTTGCTTTGAGAAAACTCCCTTAACTTTAGAGATTGGCAATGGGCTTTGATATACCACTGGATAAGCTCTGTTACTCAGTTTGGGGATTTTCCTGGCACAAAAAATGTGTTTCCTGGAGGAAAACAATCTTACTCCGCTTGAAGGCAGAAGGGATACAGCAGAAAATAAGAAAAAGAAAAAATGGGACTGGGAGAAACCTATTTGGGTGTGTGCCTATGACCTTGAAGAAATGTATGCGACAAAGAACATCTCATGGACCTAACCTCTGATGACCCCTTTACAGAGTAACTCGGTGTACTTTGTCTATTATAAGTTCCACTAGTGGGGGTTTACCCAGGATGTTATTAAAGATAAACTGTATCATGGGTCTCAATTCTGCATCTTCAACATTTTCAGGAATACCTCTGGCTACGGTTTTCCAAATCACCTACCTGTAAGAAAACTGAAGTAAAAATTTTGCTGTGCTATGGAGCTTGATGCTACCAATTCACCCATATGCGCGTATACCTTCTGCACCTAAACAAGCTGCCTTTTCATCATTATAAAATGTCGCTGATAGCTCACATGCTGAATGCTGCCCGGGCATGTATTCCAGACTTGTGTACTACTACACCTTTTTTGAAACATTGGTTCACTAGAATAGATGAAATTAGGGCAATGGAATATATGAAAGCATTTCTCTACAGTAGAGAAGATAAATGTAGGGATACCTGCCGGCCGTGGATGACCTTTGCTTGTATACCCCAGTCTGTTGATTGCTTCGCTGTCTAGGTTAGGCATGAAGATCTATAACAGCAGGCTGGTTTTGATGGGTTAAGGTTGGGAAGGGAGGGGAAGGGTGTTGGAAGTCATGAAGGTTTGAGTCTGAGCTAGCTAGTTCACCTTCTTTTTTGTTTTAAATTGTTTTGTTTAGTAGTTTTCTTTTTAGTAGATTTTGTCTCCAGACCCCCCAACAATGGGGTCTGGAGAAAAGTTTTTTTTTACCCTAAAGTAGATAAGCCAAGGTATAATAAAGGAAGATATTAAGCAGCAATATAAATATAATGTACTATAGATTAATAGTCAATGTCAATTTTACATATCGGGTATACAGTGGTGTGAAAAAGTTTTTGCCCCCTTCCTCATTTCCTGTTCCTTTGCATGTTTGTCACACTTAAGTGTTTCGGAACATCAAACCAATTTAAACAATAGTCAAGGACAACACAAGTAAACACAAAATGCAATTTGTAAATGAAGGTGTTTATTATTAAAGGTGAAAAAAAATCCAAACCATCATGGCCCTGTGTGAAAAAGTGATTGCCCCCTAAACCTAATAACTGGTTGGGCCACCCATAGCAGCAACAACTGCAACCAAGCGTTTGCGATAACGTGCAATGAGGCTTTTACAGCGTCCTGGAGGAATTTTGGCCCACTCATCTTTGCAGAATTGTCCTAATTCAGTTACATTAGAGGGTTTTCGAGCATGAACGGCCTTTTTAAGGTCATACCACAACATCTCAATAGGATTCAGGTCAGGACTTTGGCTAGGCCACTCCAAAGTCTTCATTTTGTTTTTCTTCAGCCATTCGGTGGTGGACTTGCTGGTGTGTTTAGGATCATTGTCCTGCTGCAGAACCCAAGTTCGTTTCAGCTTGAGTACACGAACAGATGGTCGGACATTCTCCTTCAGGATCTCTTGGTAGACAGCAGAATTCATAGTTCCTTTTATCACGGCAAGTCTTCCAGGTCCTGAAGCAGCAAAACAGCCCCAGACCATCACACTACCACCACCATATTTTACTGTTGGTATAATGTTCTTTTTCTGAAATGCAGTGTTCCTTCTACGCCAGATATACTTGGACACACACCTTCCAAAGAGTTCCACTTTTGTCTCATCGGTCCACAGAATGTTGTCCCAAAAGTCTTGGGGATCATCAAGATGTGTTGTGGAGAAATTGAGACAAGCTTTGATGTTCTTTTTGCTCAGCAGTGGTTTTCTCCTTGGAACTCTGCCATGCAGGCCATTTTTGCCCAGTCTTTTCCTGATGGTGGAGGCATGAACACTGACCTTAACTGAGGCAAGTGAGGCCTGCAGTTCCTTGGACGTTGTTGTGGGGTCTTTTGTGACCTCTTGGATGAGTCGTCGCTGCGCTCTTGGGGTCATTTTGGGCGGCCGGCCACTCCTGGGAAGGTTCACCACTGTTCCATGTCTTCGCCATTTGTGGATAATGGCTCTCACTGTGGTTCGCTGGATTCCCAAAGCTTTGGAAATGGCTTTATAACCCTTTCCAGACTGATAGATCTCAATTACTTTCTTTCTCAATTGTTCCTGAATTTCTTTGGGTCTCGGCATGATGTGTAGCTTTTAAGGATCTTCTGGTGGACCTTACTGTGTCAAGCAGCTCCTATTTAAGTAATGCCTTGATTGTGAACAGGTGTGGCAATAATCAGGCCTGGGTGTGGCTAGAGAAATTGAACTCAGGTGTGGACAACCACAGTTATAGTATGTTTTAACAAGGGGGGCAATCACTTTTTCACACAGGGCCATGATGGTTTGGATTTTTTTTCACCTTTAATAATAAACACCTTCATTTACAAATTGCATTTTGTGTTTACTTGTGTTGTCCTTGACTATTGTTTAAATTGGTTTGATGTTCCGAAACACTTAAGTGTGACAAACATGCAAAGGAACAGGAAATGAGGAAGGGGGCAAACACTGTATGTTGAGGCTATAGGACCCTGTTCGATTTGATAATGAATTTTCAGTAGGGTGGCATATTCATAATTTGTATTTTTTTTTTTTAAATTTACATTTTATTTGATTTTCCATTTAATAAAAACACAAGGATAACAAAGTGGGAGGGCAATGACAAAAGGAAAAAGAAAAATATATTACAGGTACAAAACAAGCCTCCAGCACAATATGTTAAAACATGCACACGCAACACAGATTTCCTTAGTATTCCTATCACCCTTTGTCCTACCTACCCACCTTCCTTATCCTTCCTATCTTCCCTCCCTCCCGCTTTCCCTTAAATATATCCTAAACTCCCTCCCCCCATCCCCCCCTATTTGTTGGCCCTTCCTCCTCATTCCATTAATAGCCGAATGTAGGTTTCAGTCCTTTTAAAGATTCTCAATTTTTTCCATACAGCCCAATATTTGTTCATTTGGTTGTTCTCCATTTTAATCAAATATTCCATGTTATTAATGTATTCAATTCTCCGCACCCACTCTTTAATGGTGGGGTTTTTAACTTGTGTCCAATTAACCGGAATCAAAGCTTTTGCTGCATTTAGCAAAAGTAGTACCAGGGTATTCATTTTTTTTATTTTTTCCTTTATTATTTTCCAATTGTAATTTACCACTTATATCATCTACTCCATAGAACAAACATTTCAGCGGGCTGTATGGAATTTTTCTCCGGTTATTCTTTCTATATGGGCTAAAATCTCCTGCCAATAAAGCTTTATTTCTGGGCATTCCCACCAGATATGAAGTGCTGTTCCTGGTAATTTACACTCCCTCCAGCAGTACTTAGATCTCGATGAATCTATTTTGTGTAGTCTAACGGGAGTTATCTGCCATCTCATCATGCACTTATAGTTAACCTCTCTAAACATTATATCAGATACCTGGCTATATACTGACGCCATCATCTGCCTCTCCTCCACTTTGATACCCAAGTCCGCTTCCCATTTTCCTATTGCTGGTATACTATCTTGTGTCTCAATTTTCGATAGACAATCATACACTCTAGACATACAGTGTTTTACGTTTTCTTTAGAATTACATAATTTTTCTATAGATGTTAAAGAATTCTCGTCTCTTATAGGTTTTGTAATTGAACTGACAAGATGTTGAATCTGTACATACTCCCATTCCTTTAAATTTTTCCATCTATACTTCTCAATTATTTCTTGTTTTAACATCAAACTGCCCCGTGAAATTATATCTTTTAATTGTATATTTTCCATTTGTTTACCTAATTGGGTGCCATTTCCTGGAATGAAAAAATCTGTGCCCGCAAGTGGAATTAGTGGGGAATTTATAAACCCATTTCTTTTTCCTATATAGTGCGTCCCATATTTTTAGTGTTGTTATCGTGATTTCGTGTGCCTTATTTGTGCCCTTTCTAAATCTAAATTTTGGCGGAATCCAGATAATTTTTTTTAATTGTATGCCAGTTAGTAACTCTTCCATTTTTACCCATTTTTTTTCAGTGTGAGTATTTGCCCATTCCACCATTCTTGCCAACGTGATTGCAGTGTAATATCTATAAATATCTGGCAAGGCCATCCCTCCATTTTTTTTCTAGTTAATATATTATAATTTATCCTCGATTTTTTTATTTTGCCAAATAAATTTTAAGAAAAGTGTTTTTATTATTTAAAAAAAAACTATGTGGAATATGGATTGGGAGCATTTGGAGTTTGTAGGTAATTTTCGGTAACACAACCATTTTTAACAGATTAATTCTACCTGTCCATGAGATTTGTCGCGTTTTCATTTTTCCTAACACTGTTTTAATGTCGTTTAATAATGGGATAAAATTCGCGTGATACAAGTCCTGGGCCGTCTTTGTGATTTTTATACCTAGGTACATAATTTATTTTTTTTCCCATGTAAAAGGATATTCTTGCTGTAATGCCTTCTCTTCCTTATTATCCAATCCTATATTTAATATAACCACTTTAATAGGGTTTATTTTAAAATTAGAAAGCACCCCGTACTCTTTTATTTCTTTTATTAAACTAGGCATAGATATTCTTGGTTTCGTTATGTAAAGGAGTATGTCGCCCGCGTACGCCACCATTTTGTGCTCTTCTTCACCCCATTTAACCCCGCTTATATTTACATTATTTCGAATCTTTGACAAGAATGGTTCCAAGGCGATTATGTAAAGCAGGGGCGAAAGTGGACAACCCTGCCTTGTCCCATTTAACATTTCGAACGCGGACGACATACTCCCATTTACTCCCACTCTGGCTGTTGGTTGTGTATATAGATTATTAATCCACTTCAACATCTTTGGGCCTAAACCCATGTTCCGGAGGGTTTCTGTTATAAAACACCAGTCGATTCGATCGAATGCCTTTTCGGCATCAATAGAAATCGATATCATTGGGGTTTTCTTTTCCCTATCTTTATCCATAAGAAGGAGGGTCCTCAGACTGTTGTCTCGTCCCTCCCTGCCTGGGATAAATGCTACCTGGTCCCCATTTATTAATTTCGGCATCAAGTTTTTTATTCTTGTTGCTAAAAGCTTTGCGTACAACTTAGTATCTACGTTCAATAAGGCTATTGGGCGGTAGCTGGAGCAGATGGAATCATCCTTACCCGGTTTTGGTATAACTGTTATGTTTGCCAATAAGGCCTCTTTCCTCATACTCTCGTCTTCACCAAAACTATTCCAAAACTTACATAATTCGGGAACTAATTGATGTTTACATTTCTTATAATACCTAATTGTGAAACCATCCGGGCCTGGACTTTTCCCATTTGGGGTTTCTTTTATTGCTTTATATATTTCTTCTGGTCTAATTGGCTCCTCTAAACTTATAACGCTGTCTTCTGGTATTTTCGGTAGATCTACCGTATATACTCGAGTATAGGCCGACCCGAATATAAGCCGAGGCCCCCAATTTACCCCCAAAAAAACTGGCAAACTTATTGACTCGTGTATAAGCCGAGGGTAAGACATGCCTGTCCATCCCTGTGTGTGTGTCCGTCCATCCCTGTGTGTCCGTCCATCCCTGTGTGTCCGTCCATCCCTGTGTGTCCGTCCATCCCTGTGTGTGTGTGTCTCCATCCATCCATCCATCCCTGTGTGTGTGTGTGTATCCGTGTGTGTGTGTGTGTGTGTGTGTGTGTGTGTGTGTGTGTGTGTGTGTGTGTGTGTCCAGCCTACCTGTGTCCTGAGCCTTTGTCCCGAGCCTCCGTCCCGTGCCGAGCCTCCTTGCCTCCGTGCCTCGCCGCCGTGCCTCGCCGCCGTGCCTCGCCGCCGTGCCTTGCCTCCGGTCCCGTCCCGTCCCGTCCCGTGCCGTGCCGTCCTGTGCCTTGCCTCCGTCCCGTGCCCTCTTCGTTCGTCGGCGGCCATTGTAAAATTCAAAAGCTGCGCCGCCGCCTTCGCCTGTGATAGGCGGAACACTGAATTTCCCAGCAGCCTGTGTTCCGCCTATCACAGACGTCGTATCATCCTCGTCCGTAGTACGAGGATGATACGAAGTCCGTGATAGGCGGAACACAGGCTGCTGGGAAATTCAGTGTTCCGCCTATCACAGGCGAAGGGGGAGCCGGAGGCGCGGCTTTTGAATCAGAATGGCCGCTGTCTGTCTGCTCGACACGCTGATCGAGCGGGCAGACAGCGATGACTCGAGTATAAGCCGAGGGGGGCACTTTCAGCCTCAAAAAAGAGGCTGAAAATCTCGGCTTATACTCGAGTATATACGGTACTTCACTAAGGTATTGCTGAATTTTCTTTTTCCTTTGCTCCTTTTGTGCCCCTGATTCTTTACTTCTTATTGAATAAAGGGTATTATAATATGTTTTAAAGGCCTCTGCGATCTCTGACAATCTAAATTTAACTTCACCATGTTCATCTTTAATTTTCTCAATATAATTTAAAGCTTTTTTTCCCGGGCTATTCTTGCTAAATATTTCCCCGACTTATTTGCCCACAAATATCTTTCTTTAGCTACATTCTTATACACTCTTCTCTGTTTTTGCTCTATCAATTCATCTAATTGTGCACGTTTCTGGATGATCTCCTTATATATCTCTTTATCTAAATGTCTTTTATGTTTTTGTTCTAACTCATAGAGTGCTTTTTTTTTTATTTTTCGTATCTTTCTTCGCTTTCTTTTTTTTTTCCCCGATTCCTATACTAATTAACTTCCCTCGAGTTAGAGCTTTATGAGCTTCCCATAAGGTGGCCCTGGAGACTTCTGTGGTGTCATTTATTTTAAAATATTGTTCTATTTCTGTTTTTATAATACTCTCGACATCTTCCATCTCAATCAACGCCTCATTTAGTCTCCATGCCCCCCTTACGGGCTCTTTTTCGTTCATCCTGATTTTAGCTATCACTGGGGCATGATCCGATATCGTAATATTACCTATCTGTACATTTACCAACATTTCCAATGAGTCATGGTCTAAAATTATATAATCCAGTCTAGCATAAGTATCATGAACCAGGGAATAAATGTATAGTCGATTTCCATTGGGTTGCATGCTCTCCATGCGTCTACAAACTGTTGTGTGTGGATTTATTTTTTTAATATTCTATGTTGTTTAATTTCTTGAGGGGAAATAAATGATGTCCCGTCAATTTCGGGCCTCATGGTGAAGTTCAAATCTCCTGCTATGATCACATGGCCCTGTTTATATTTCTCTATTAATTGTTTGGAATGAGGCCCTCCAAAGGAACTGTGACATCTTGTGCGTGCAAGAGACTCATTTTCAGAGCACTGCACCTCCAAAATGCACTCATCCCAAGTTTCCCCATACCTTCTTCGCCAGTGCGGACCAAAAGAAGAGAGGGGTGATGGTGGCGGTCAGAGACACTGTTGCATTTAGACTACACAAAATTGAAGAGGATCCTCAGGGCAGATTTTTAATTATGGTCTGTGAAATTAACTCTTCCCCCTTCACGCTGGCGAATATCTACGTCCCTAATGCAGGTCAATCCAAGTTTCTGAACAAAATGATGAAGAAAATTCATCAAGTACTTCAAGGCTTCTTGCTGATGTGCAGGGACTTTAATATGGCTCCAGACCACAAGCTAGACTCTACTTCACACTCCAAAAGGCCTCAGCCTTCTCTCCTCCCGTTTTTGCGCAAGCATTCCCTCTTTGATGCATGGAGATGCTTGAATGCCAACGCAAGGGACTTCTCATTCTTTTCCCATAGTCACAAAACATATAGTAGGATCGATTTGTTTTTGATCGACAAGCATTTATTGTTTCAATGTAAATCAGCGCAGATTCATGACATAACTTGGTCGGACCATGCTCCGGTGGAATTGCAAGTGGGGAACCCTATGAACAGGAAAAACGCTTTTATTTGGTGAGCAAATCCCCGACTCCTCCGCCATGGTCCGACCAAAGAATATGTTCAGGGAAGATTATCTGAATTCTTTAATACTAATCTAGGCTCAGTATCAGATCATTTTATTCTCTGGAATGCCCACAAGGCGTTCGCCAGGGAAGTACTGATCCAGCAAGGGGCCAGGGCTAAGAGGGAGAGGCAGCAGCGGACCTCGACTATTATAGAAGCAATAAAATCTCTAGAGACCCAAAACATGCGGCACACGACCCAAGCCTTGACAGATCAACTCGCGCTGCTCAGAACAGAATTGAGAATATGCCTTCTGGAGGACTTTGAGAAAGCCTCCAGGAAACTTAAATTGACTTACTACACTAGTGGTAACAGAGCGGGGAAACTGCTAGCTAATAAAATAAAGGGATACAGACACAAGACCCACATTCAACATGTAATACATCATGAGACACAGGCTAAACTACAACACCCACAAGACATAGCAGATGCGTTCAGTAGCTACTATGGCTCCTTATATAATCTCAAAGACGATTCTACTATAATGCAACCATCTACTGCCACTATAACCGGCTTCCTACGAACACTCAGCCTCCCCAAGCTTACAGAGGACCACCTACACATGCAAAACAGCCCCATCACAGGCGGGGAAATTGGCCAGTTAATAAGGGAGCTACCTTTAAACAAGTCCCCAGGCCCGGATGGCTTTCCTGGGGAATGCTATAAATCCTTTCAAGATATATTAATCCCACATATGGGAGTGTTTGGTTCTGCTGCTGCCTCCTCCTCATTCCCTCAGGAAATGTTGACAGCCACTATAGTTGCATTGCCAAAACCGGGTAAAAGCCCGGACTTACCGTAGAATTTTCGTCCAATATCGTTGTTGAATAATGATGTTAAAATCTATGCTAAACTTATGGCCACAAGATTAATGCATATCCTGCCTGAATTTATTGACGTGGATCAATCGGGATTTACTAAAGGGAGGCAGTCCTCCGAAGCTACTAGGCGCCTAATCAATGTGATTCATGCAGTTAATAAGAGTGGAACGCCTTCTCTGCTCCTAGCTTTGGACGCAGAGAAGGCGTTCGATTGAATACATTGGCAATTTTTGTCTCAGGTGCTGCAGGGGTTTGGTTTTAGCGGTACAATCTACTCTGCCATAATGGCCCTATACTCCAAACCGTGAGCTCAGGTACTTGTGGCAGGAGCTCTATCTAAGCCATTTCAGATTACTAATGGGACAAGGCAGGGGTGCCCTCTATCACCCCTGATCTTTAATCGATTGATGGAACCTCTCGCTATCTATTTGAGATCGCATCCACATATTCATGGCCTACGCATTGGGGGGAGGGAACACACCATCAGCTTGTTTGCAGACGATATTATTCTGATGCTCACTGATGTTGAAGACTCTTTAGAATCGGTTCACCAAGCCCTACAAGACTTTAACGACATATACTACAAAATCAATGCAAGCAAATCTTACATACTTAACTTAGGAGTCCCGAACCACTCCAAGAGCAAATTGGAACAGAGGTTCCCATATATATGGTGCCAGGAAGGGATTAAGTATTTAGGTATAACTCTCACTTCCAAAACGGATGATCTGGTAGCAGCCAACTACATTCCAATGCTAAATAAACTGGAGGGGAAACTGAAAGCCATATCCATGACAGAACTATCGTGGTTGGGAAAATTGGCGGCTTTTAAAATGCAGATTTTGCCTCAAATATTGTTTGTCTTTCGAACACTACCTATACCACTACCCAACTCATATTTCCACGCAATACAATCTGTATTGAACAGGTTTGTATGGCAGGGGAAAAAGGCTAGGTGCGCCTTCAGTAGGATGATCAAGCATAAGAGAGCGGGAGGGGTAGGCCACGTCCATATCCAAGACTACTATTTTGCAGCAATCTTGGCCCAACTTAGACATTGGATTATCCCTAATCCCGACCAGAGGAAACTATGGTCGGATATTGAAGAGTCACAACTATCATCGGGCACGTTGAGAGATTTTTTACTTACAGCACACTCACATTCTTCTCTGGATGTCAAAATGTCACCTACTATCTTGGCCGCCCTGAAGGCTTGGCTATACTTTAAAAAACATTGTAGAGGGTCGGGCATTCTTTCACCCCTAAAATTACCCATATCGGCAATCAGATACCGGACATAAACATGAAAACATGGGAAAACTGAGGTATCCAACACTTAGATGACATAATAGTATACGCAAGTATTAAGCCATTTTCCTCTCTTTGCCAGGAGTACTACAGATACTTACAGCTCTCACAGCTCCTCAAGAAAGACACTAACTTAACGTTTTTACTTCCCTCTAAACTACACCGCTTTTATGCAGATAAGCAAAACAACTCAAGGGGGGATCTCCATAATATACATGGGACTCCAGGGGAAAGACCTATGGAGGCATGGGAAAATGAACTGGGAAAGGTTTTCCTGATAGAGCAATGGGAGAGGGCTTTTAAAATGACACACATGTCCACTAAAAAGCACCAATCTGCGAGAAATGCAACAGAAAATTACACTTAGATGGTACTTAACCCCGAGCCGTCTCTCGAAAATTTATCACACAACATCGTCTGAGTGCTGGAGAAGTTGCGGGGGATATGGATCTCTGAGCCATGTCCTCTGGCACTGTCCTAAAATAGGCCTACTGTGGAAACAGGTAGAGCGAGCTATCTACAACATTTCAGGAATGCAAGGGAAATTGGATCCAGAGACAGCGATACTCTCGCTAGATCTGGACAAATTTCCTACTACACATAGAACAGTAGTTTCACATGTGCTGTTGGCTACCAGATTAATAATCCTTCGACACTGGCGAGATACCGCAGCCCCATCCTTTTTAGAAGTTATGACTACTGTCCACACGCATAGCAAGTACGAAATTCTGCATTCTTCCATACAGGGGAAGTATGAGGAAACAAACGAGTTATGGGCCCCATGGTATCAGTGGTACTCGTTATACAGCAACAAGGGATGGCCCGTCTTAACTGGGAGCGAATGAGAGAATAGGTAACACTTACTTGTGCTAAGACTGACTACCATGTTTCAAGTTTTGAGTTGTTATTAAATTTGTTATTTTATTATACAGTCGAATTGTTTAATGATAAATTACAGTCGGTTAGTGAGACATCAGCAATTTAAGCTTGTCTGTTTCACTTGATACCTAGCAGAATGAATCAAAGCGGGGAAGTATCCACTCAGGGGGATGCGATCTCCTAGGGAGTTCGCCTAAGTCCACCCGGGGGGGTAGGCCCTCCATATCATCCAAGCCCTCTACGTGTATCTGTTCTGTACACGGGGGACGACACTATTTTGATAATAAATCGTTATTTGATGGTTGCAGATATGTATCTCCATGTGTAACAATATGTCAAAGCTTGTACTGACTGTAATCTGTATATTTTTTCTATAAAATTCCAATAAAAATTATTTGAAATATATTTCTCTATTAATTTCAATATACCATTAAAATATTTTTTTGGGGCCTTATTGGGGCAATAAATGTTAATGTATATTTTAGTCTTAATAAATAACCCTTTAAAAATAAAAACCTCCCTTCCGGGTTCACCTTCATCTCCTCCAGCCTCCACCCAACAGCCCTTGCAAAACCAATAGCTACCCCCCTAGCACCCTTAATCGGGGAATCAGCATAATACCAGGTAGGATATTTTCCCGTATCAATCCGAGTGTTGGAATCAAGGGCTAGATGTGTTTCCTGTAAAAAAACAATATCCGCCTGATAACCCTCTAATTCTTCAAAAATATAAAACCTTTTCCTTGGAGAATTCATTCCTCTTAAATTATATGTTACTATCTTGAGACCTGCCATCGGGTACTTCTCAAATCTTTCTTATCTCTTTTATTGGATTCAGGCCAAACCCCTTTCCCACCCTCCTCCCCCCCCACCCATACCCATCCCATCCCATGATGTAATTTTGACCCATTGGTCAGGGATAATTTCTCCGGAACCTCTTTGTTCCTTATATCCCTATGTCGCAGGGTGGAGTTCTGTTCGGGCGTGTCACCGTCCATCTCGCCTATCACTTGCGAGGTGAATACTAAACATGCCCAGAGGACCTCGCTCTCCCCCACACCGCTCCCCTCCCCTCCCCCCCCCTAATAGAAGAGGGGAGGGCAAGGAGGGGGGGGACGCGAGGCGAAAACGACAAGGGGGCGTATCCCATAATTCCTATAGTTCGGCCTAACGGCTACCATCAATATTCCTATCCCTCCCATGCCAGAGAGGGAAAAGGATTCACTCACCCCCTGGCCTTCTCCCCTCCCGCCCCCCACTACACCCCCATTACTGGGACCGAGATGTCAAGTATTTTACAAAATTCTGGTACGTCCTCTATACATCTTAATCTCCCGGTCCGTCCGTTCTTCCTGCCAATAAGGCATGCAGGGAACCCCCAGTTGTACTGCACCCCATTCTCCTTCAGAACCGACAGGAGCGGTTTTAAGACTCTTCTTCTTTTCATGGTGTCTGGAGCTAAATCTTGAAATATCTGTATTTCCTTTCCTTCATATATAATTGGCGTTTTAACTCTTTTATTTTTCCAGAGTAAGTTCTTAACCTCTTCTTGCTGGAAACGCACTATTATGTCTCGTGGGATATCTTGCAAAAGTTGTTTTGGTTTTCTTAGGCGGTATAACCTTTCAATATTTATTGGATTAGTTGTTTCTTTATTCATCAATGGATTACATATCCTTTTTATTATTTCTGTTAGATCTTCTTGCTGTTCAGTATCCGGGACACCGCGTATTCTTATGTTTTTATTTCTTTCCCTGTTTTTTCCTGATCCTCTATTTTGTAGGCTTGCTCTTGTTGACCTTTTTTTAAAGAAATTATTTCAACTTCTAATTTCTTTATTATATTTGCTTCTTTCTCCACTTTTTTTCCATTTCCTCTACACGATCCAAAACGTGCGCAAGGTTCTTATGCACTCTGTCGATTTCCTTTTTCATGGAGTTTTCCAGTGCTGCAAACATTGAAATTATTTCTATTTTTGTAGGTAATGCTGAGGGATTTTCTTCCTGTAACGAGTGCAACTGTGTGGGCTGTATTTCATCTGTTTCATGGTTCAGATCAACTGATTGATCCATCTCCACTTCCAGCATACTCTCTTGGGTTTGTGGAGAGTTGTTTTGAAGTAGTTGTCTCTTTCTTTTCCTCCTTTTTGTCCTTTTTGTCCTTATTTTCTGCTTGGGTACTTCTTGTTTGCAGTTGCTTTTTTTGTTGTTGTGGTTTCTCTAAGCCCCCCGTTTGTGTAAAAAATGTGTTCATGGGGCCAGGACTCACTACCAGGCTCCGCCGGGGTGATTTAGGGATCGATCCTGTCTTAGGCGTCTTCCCCTTCATTTTCTGGATTTATATCCGCTAGACCCCCTAGAGTATTGTGTCACACCTCAGGCTCTATTTGTCTACTTATAGTCTATAATATACTTTTATATATAGTTTCATGCCCTGGCACAGGTCTCGTATATCACTGCGGGACCTGTTATCAAAAATAATTTTATACTGGTTATTTCCTGCAGCATAGGACTAGACCGGTATTTATCAAGCACCTAGTGTCCGCACTCTGTAGACTTTCCTCCTATTAACGGACCATTTATGAGCCATTTACTCTTCAGTAGTGAGTTGCAATGCGGTCGTTTATACCAATATTCTTGTTGGACGTATTAACCTGATTGCAGCCGTCCTTTGCAAAAGAAAGTGCCATACAAAAAGGAAACAGAAGTGAGCACCAATCAAATGTCTCTTTGCCCCATTCCACATCACTCTTATTCACTGTATTAAAATATAACAGTTAGCCATATAATTAAATTTTTCTGGAGTTGCACTGCTGAATTGCTCGCTTCAGAACCCCTCCACACAGCACAGTTTTATTGGGGAATCGCTATCTATTACCAAACTGTTTTTCCAGCATTTAAGATGAAGCTATTTATTAACCTTTAACGTTTAGCCATACATTCGAGATAGGAGATAAAGCAAGAGAATTCTCCAGTACATCACAGCTTCTTTCTATTCCACATTAGTGCTGTTTTTTTCTCTCCCCTCCTCTGTCTAGGATCGCTTTGTAACAGTCTTTCAGGTATATATATATTTATAATTCCATACCTGCTCCTGTAGTTTTCAGCCTCTGCTCAGGCACACATTCATTACAAAACGAAACGAATGCTCTTCTTACTACTACTATCTCCTTCCTTCACCGCCAGAGGGCGCCAGACACCGGCATTTCATTCCTTTAGTGATCCGCTCGAGACTCCGTGCCTTCACAGTCCGACCTCGTAGCAGACTCGGCACCGCTCGTCACGCTCCGTCCGTCACTGCGGCAACGACACTCACTTCCACGCAGGGTTTCCGGGAGGCAGCGGCACCTAGGGTGCAGTAAGGTATGCGACCCAAGCTTCGGGGTACCCCGGGATAAGGAGCAGTGGGGGAGCAGGGAAATGCTAACACAGCACTGCCATAGCGACCTTCAAGCCCGGCACTGCTGCAGCATCGAAGCAGCACAGGGGGAGCCGATCCACATCCGCACACCTAGGTGTGGTGACGCACCCTCCCTAGTCTCCTCCCCCTCATCAGGTCCCTTCATAATTTGTATTAATCTTTGTTTAGTCCATGAATTTAATGTGTTGCTACTGGTCTATCTGTTATATGTAGCAATGTTGGTTTTGATTTATTTTCCATTTTAAAATTGTTTCTCTTTCATTCACTGACTGACACCGCTCCATTAATCTTGACCATAGGGTTTTTTTTACGTCACCTTCAGGAGAGGACTAGGCAGTACATGTTATACATGTAAAAAAACAAAACTTTCAAGTTCCGTCCAGGGGGCGGTCCCTTCAGTAAAAATCCCCCAGGCTGCTTCCTGCAGCTTCAGTTTTTTGTCTGCCTTGTGAAGGAAATGGACCTAGGGACCCTGTGGGACTACTATCGGTCCTGGGATTTTTTTGCTGAATGTTTGCCTTTTGCGCAAGATTTTAAGATCCTGTGATCTACTATCAACAGCCGGCTGGGTGACAGGCTGGATACCCTTATCCTTATAGTCTCCCCAGCATGGCCATCGAGCGTGTGCAGACCATAGCTACGCGATGGGTCAGCCACGACATGCCCCTCAGGCTCCAGGGGCGGCCGGTGAGCGCAACACTCCAGGGCACACATATGACCAGGCTACTGATGTCTGCATCACAGTGTGCCATGGCCAGCAGCCACCCCTCACTCTTTGGGAGTTGTTCTGTGATGGGATGTCCCCAGCTCGTCCGGATGGTAAGTACAGCTCTCCCTGTCTCGGCGGGGTTGAGCAGCTGGGTATTCCCTGAGAGATTGATTCGGAGGTCCCTCTCTTCCCTCTCTTCTCTCCCTGTCCCCATCTCCCCTCCGCCCCGTGGGGAATGCTGCATGATGGGCTACTGGGTGGTGTGTGTGCCTATAGCCAGGGGTTCCCCGGCGGGCTCTCACTTGGATGAGGGGCTGCGCTGGGTGGCTGTGTCCCTGGATGTCTGTGGTCTCCCCTCTGGGTGTCTGGAGGTCTGCACATGCTGATCGCCATAGCGCTGTTCTGCCGCCATTTTCACTGTCTTTTTTTCACTGTCCTCTGGGTACAGTTGTTGGCCATGTTTGGTGTGCCTCAGTGGGAAGCATGGTCAGAAACCATTTTACTTCGTTCGGCGGCCATTTTCCCTGGGATTATGTCCCTTATACTGGATCCCCAGCAGCCATTTTGTTGTAGCCCAGCACTGTTTTTATGCTCAGCGCTGGTCCCTGAGGCTCAGAACAGCGCGGTTTCTCACTCAGGACACCGGGGAGCTGACACAGGACACAGACACTAGTAGCTGAACTGTGCAGAACACAGTCAGGGTGGTGAGTCCTGTGGTGGGGGCCCCTCAGTCTGCAGCAGCTAGGAGGGTGGGACTGTGCACCTGTCCTAAGTCCCCCCCCCCGTCCTGCAGTGAGAGCTCTGACCCAGACTCGGGCCCCACTGAGACTGGTGGCCCCTGCTCTATCATTTCAGGTGACGCTGACCAGGACCGATCAGATAGTGAGGATGATTCCCCATCCGGGTCCGAGCGTGACAAACCGCTAGTTGGAGCACTTATCACAGCCGTGCGTGATACCCTGAAGATTCAGGATACAGCAGACCCTTCTGAAGTAGCGGTCCCTTTTGGGTCCCGTAAGCCAGCCCATACACCTAAGGTGTTTCCGTATCTTGACTTATTTTGATAAGTTCATATACAAGGAATAGGGTAGACCGCAACGGACCTTTTCGGTCCCAAAAAGTAGGGTGGTGCGTTACCCCTTTGAGGAGAGCCTTCTTAAAAAATGGTTGGCTCCTCCGTTTGTGGACCCCCCAGTATCCAGTTTAACCCTTTCATGACTAAGCCTATTTTTGGCATTTGGTGTTTACAAGTTAAAATCCATATTTTTTGCTAGAAAATTACTTGTAACCCCCAAACATTATATATATTTTTTTAGCAGAGACTCTAGAGAATAAAACGGCGATTGTTGCAATATTTTATGTCACACGGTATTTGCGCAGCAGTGTTTTTGGGAAAAGGGACACTTTCATGAATAAAAAAAAAATGAAACAGTAAAATTAGCTAAATTTTTTTGCATAATGTGAAAGATAATGTTACACCGAGTAAATAGATACCAAACATGTCACACTTTATAATTGCACGCACTCGTGGATTGACGACAAAGTACGGTACCTAAAAATCTCAATAGGCGACACTTTAAAAAAATTTTTACGGTTACCAGGTTAGCATTACAGAGGAGGTCTAGTGCTAGAATTATTGCTCTCACTCTGAGGCCGCGTACACACGGGCGGACTGTTCGCCCAACCTTGTCCGCTGAACAGTGTTTGGGCGGACAGTCCGCTCGTGTGTGGGCTTTCAGCGGACAGTTTCAGCGGACAGTTGGACGGACAAAGTCTTTCGGAAATTCCGAAAAACTGTCCGCTGAAACTGTGTTTGAGCGAACAGTCCGCCCGTGTGTGGGCTTGTCCGCTGTACTTTCGAAATGAGCGGACTGTTCCCGCTCGGAAAGTCCGCCCATTTCGAGCGCGTGTACAGGTAGGCGGGGCCCGCGAAGGAGACGTCGCGGGCTCCGCCGCCTGGAATGGGCTTAAAGGGGAACCCCAACGCCGAAAAAAATCGGCGTGGGGGTTCCCCCCAAGTCCACACCAGACCCTTGTCCGAGCACGCTACCCGGCCGGCCAGGAAAGGGGGGCGAGCGAGCGCGCCCCCCCTCCTGAGCCGTACCAGGCCGCGTGCCCTCAACATGGGGGGTGCCTTGGGGAAGGGGGGGCCGCGCGGCCCCCCCACCCCAAAGCACCTTGTCCCCATGTTGATGAGGACAAGGGCCTCTTCCCGACAACCCTGGCCGTTGGTTGTCGGGGTCTGCGGGCGGGGGGCTTATCGGAATCCGGGAGCCCCCTTTAAGAAGGGGCCCCCCGGATACCGGCCCCCCACCCTATGTGAATGAGTATGGGGTACAATGTACCCCTACCCATTCACCTGTGAAATAAAGTACAAAAAAAAACACAACACATGGAAAAAGTATTTTATTGCACAGCTCCGGGGGTCTTCGGGGGTCTTCTCGCCGGACTCCTCCGCTATGTGTGTGTAGCTCTTTTACTAGCGGAGGAGTCCGGCTTTCTTCCTCCCCGCCGCCGGCCTCTTCTCCCGACTTCGGGGGTCTTGTCCCCCTCTTCGGTTCTTCTGCCGGGCCACCGCGCCTTCTTATAGCTCTTTTACAGGCGGTGGCCCGGTCTTCTGTCGCCGCTGTCGTCGTCGCCGCCGCCGCCGCCGCCGCCGCCTTCCGTTCTTGTTCTTCTTCTTGTTCTTCTTCTTCTTCTTCTCCTGGAGATGTTGACTCGACGAGCTCTCCGGCCGGAATGCCAGGGACACGCTCCGCTGCCACTTATATAGTGACAATGGGGCGGTGTCACATGGTATATGTCACATGGGTTGGTCACATGGGTTGATGTCACATGGGGACTATGACATCGTAAGGGGGCGGGGTCACCATGTGACCAACCCATGTGACATATACCATGTGACACCGCCCCATTGTCACTATATAAGTGACCGCACAGCGCGGCTCTGGCATTCCGGCCGGAGAGCTCGTCGAGTCAACATCTCCAGGAGAAGAAGAAGAAGAACAAGAAGAAGAACAAGAACGGAAGGCGGCGGCGGCGGCGGCGACGACGACAGCGGCGACAGAAGACCGGGCCACCGCCTGTAAAAGAGCTACAAGAAGGCGCGGTGGCCCGGCAGAAGAACCGAAGAGGGGGACAAGACCCCCGAAGTCGGGAGAAGAGGCCGGCGGCGGGGAGGAAGAAAGCCGGACTCCTCCGCTAGTAAAAGAGCTACACACACATAGCGGAGGAGTCCGGCGAGAAGACCCCCGAAGACCCCCGGAGCTGTGCAATAAAATACTTTTTCCATGTGTTGTGTTTTTTTTTGTACTTTATTTCACAGGTGAATGGGTAGGGGTACATTGTACCCCATACTCATTCACATAGGGTGGGGGGCCGGTATCCGGGGGGCCCCTTCTTAAAGGGGGCTCCCGGATTCCGATAAGCCCCCCGCCCGCAGACCCCGACAACCAACGGCCAGGGTTGTCGGGAAGAGGCCCTTGTCCTCATCAACATGGGGACAAGGTGCTTTGGGGTGGGGGGGCCGCGCGGCCCCCCCTTCCCCAAGGCACCCCCCATGTTGAGGGCACGCGGCCTGGTACGGCTCAGGAGGGGGGGCGCGCTCGCTCGCCCCCCTTTCCTGGCCGGCCGGGTAGCGTGCTCGGACAAGGGTCTGGTGTGGACTTGGGGGGAACCCCCACGCCGATTTTTTTCGGCGTTGGGGTTCCCCTTTAAGCCCATTCCAGGCGGCGGAGCCCGCGACGTCTCCTTCGCGGGCCCCGCCTACCTGTACACGCGCTCGAAATGGGCGGATTTGCCTCCTCCTTACGTGGGCGAGTCCGTTCATTTCAAAAGTTGAGCGAACTGTTTGCCCAACCTTGTTCGTCAAACAGTCCGCTCGTGTGTGGGCAAGTCCGCTCATGCAAATTTTGAGCGGACTGTTTGCCCAAACTGTTTGACGGACAAAGTTGGGCGAACAGTCCGCCCGTGTGTACGCGGCCTCACGATCGTGGTGATACCTCACATGTGTTATTTGAACACCGTTTACATATGCGGGCGCGACTTCCGTATGCGTTTTCTTTGCTTCGCAAGCTCGCAGGGACGGCGGGCGCTTTAAAAAAAAATTGTTGTTTCTATTTATATTAAAATTACTAAATTGTTTAAAAAAAATAAAAATAATTGATCACTTTTATTGCTGTCACAAGGAATGTAAACATCCCTTGTGACAGTAATAGGTGCTGACAGGTAATCTTTATGGAGGGATCGGGGGTCTAAAAGACCCCCCCCCCACCCCTCCTTTACACTTCAATGTATTCAGATCGCCAAAAACTGCGATTCTGAATACCGTATATTTTTTTATTTTATTTTTTTAATATTTTTTATTGAGAAGACAAGCAATACAATATACAGTTCAAAACATGCATAATAAGTAGAAATGCACTGAACAATGTATTCAATTTGTGGCAAATCCAACAAGAAAACTAGTTATAATTTGAGTCATCAAAAAGAACTACAAAATAAAAGTGCCTGACCTCTCATAGATGATTTTTGTGAACATATATTAATCAAATCAGGTTGAGAAACCAAAGGATTGAAAGAAAAATGCAAGAGTCAGAATAACACAACTTATACAATATTCCTGGTGCTGACCCAAGGTGCCCACAGAGAGTACAATCTATGGGATTTGCCTTCCGTGGAAGCAAGAATCTGTTCGTATTTGAAGGTTTCATCAATTTATTTAATAAGCTCACTGACATTTGGGGAGGTAGGGTTTTTCCAGTGACATGCGATTAGGAGCCTAGCTGTGGATAGAATCTGAATCGTTATCATTCTGAGAAACGGGGGGAATAGGTCAATATTTAAATTCAGAATTGCCAGTTCTGGAGTGGCCTCTCTAATAACGCCAGTGGTTTTGGCAATCAGAGAAAACACTCCCCTCCAAAAACTCCTTAAATGAGGGCATTCCCATACCATATGAATCAAAGTGCCCATCCTCCCACATCCTCTCCAGCAATCAGGAGAGGAATCCTTCTTGAACTTCGCCATAATGTAGGGGGTATAGTACCATCCAAGCAACATTTTTTGGGTAGTCTTCCAATGGGAAATGGATCTGATGAAGCGACTATTACTATGTATCGCTACTTTCCACTGACTTGTAGAGAAGGATTGTGCCAGATCCCTTTCCCATTTCAAAATGGGGGACATTTTGCTAAATTGACCTTTTTGCTGTAAGAGACTGTAAAAGAGTGAAACCCCCCCCTTTACATTCGTCCCAGTGGACCAAAATGACCATGCCTGATGAGGTATTTTAATGAAAAATCCCCTATGTTGGGATAGAAAGGAAGATATTCTCAAATATGAGAAATAGGCTGAAGATGGTAACGAAAATTTGTCTACTAGGGTTTTGAAGGGAATTAATCTATTCTTTTCCCACAGGTCCGATACCCGTGAGATTCCCAACTGTTCCCAGATTTCTATGTTTAAGTCCTCCAGTACTACACATAAAGAGGATATGGGAGCATGTATCTCTGTTAAGTTCTGTTGATCTTGTACGCTGCATAAAAAGTTGTTCCAAACTTCCAAAACTAGTTGGATCGTGGGATGTTTCGATGTTAGTTTAGTGTCTGCGAAAGAGGAGGCCAGCAATGTAGCATATAAGGAGTTGGGGTGTAACCAAGATTGCTCTATCGCTACCCATTTTTTCTCGACTTTATTGGGGAACCAGAACTGCAATTGATCTAGTAAAGATGCCATATAGTAGTCTTTCAGCACAGGAAAACCCATTCCACCAACCTCCTTCTTCCTACAAAGAATATTTTTAGGACATCTGGGCTTCCTCCCTTGCCATACAAAATTTGAAAGTTGAGTTTGGGCTGAATTAAAGAAAGACACAGGGATTTTTATAGGCAAGGCCCTGAACATATATACGAATTTTGGAAGAATTGGCATTTTATATACTGCTAGTCTGCCCATCCAGGTGAGATAATATTTTTTTAATCTGTCCAAATCCTGATGGATGGAAGACAAAAGCGGCAAGAAGTTTACTTTAAATAACCCGGAGCTAGGAGACATAATTTTCACCCCTAAGTATTGAATTGGTTGAGTAGTCCACGGGTACGGAAAATGTGAGGCTAAGTATCTACGATCAGTTTCTTTAATATTGATCCCAAGCACGCTAGACTTGGATGCGTTTATTTTGTAGTATAAGATTTTGTTGAAGTGTTCTAAAATGCCATGCACTGCTGGTAGTGAAGTGTTCGGACGAGATAGGAATAGAATTACATCGTCTGCAAATAAAGTGACAGAATGGGATTGCTTTAAAATCGGGATACCTGATATTATAGGATGGGTGCGGATCGCCTCGGCCAAGGGTTCCATTAAAAGTGCAAATATTAGAGGGGATAACGGGCACCCCTGTCTAGTCCCATTAGTAATTTCAAACCTGTCGGAAAACATTCCTTCCGTAAACACCATCGCTGAAGGAGAGGTATATAGGGCCGAAATGGCAGATTTTATATTTCCCTTTAAACCAAACTTATCCAGAACTTGACTTAGGTAGCCCCAATGGACCCTATCGAAGGCCTTCTCCGCATCTAGGGTTAGAAGCAGAGAAGGACCCCCCGAGAGCTCAGCCGCATGGATCAGATTGACAATCCTCCTAGTCGCGTCCGGGGCCTGTCTGCCCTGAATGAAGCCTACTTGATCATTTTTGATTAAATTTGGTAATATTTTTGACAATCTATTAGCCAGGATTTTTGCAAAGACTTTCGCGTCTACGTTTAGTAGGGAAATGGGCCTAAAATTTTGAGGGAAATCTGATGATTTACCTGGTTTAGGTAGAGTTATTATCGTGGCAGCTAACATTTCTGGGGGAAATTACGAGATTGAGGATGCTTTCTCAAAAGTGTTTAACAGATATTTACCCAAAATAGGATGAAAACTACGATAGTACTCAGATGAAAACCCATCTGGGCCCAGGGATTTATTTAACGGTAGTGCCATAATTGTTTTTTGGAGCTCTGTAAGAGAGATGGGATCGTTTAAAATCTTCAAATGGTTGTGGTCTAATGTAGGTAGTGCTATTTTTTTGAGAAAGCCATCAATCATTTCTACAGTTGGTTGTGGGGTAGAATTATCATTCTTCAAATTATATAAAGCTTCGTAGTAATCCCTGAAGGCGTTGGCTATATCTTTTGGGTTGGTTAGCCTAGTTCCACTAATCGGATGATAGATGTATGGAATTTTTTGTTTAATGATTGTCTCTTTCGTTCGCTTGGCTAAAAGTTTCCCTGCTCGGTTCCCTTGCTGGTAAAAACGTGCTTTCCACGTCTTTAATGCATTGTTATATTTGGAAATCAGTAATAGTCTCAATTCATGCCTAAGGCCCTCTAGACGTGAGCTAGTATCCCTGTTTGGGGCCCGCTTGTTAGTAGCCTCCAGATTCTCAATTTGGGTGAGAAGACAATCAATTTTTTGACTGTTTTGTTTTTTGAGTATGCTACCCATCCTTATGAGAATCCCTCTTATGTAAGCCTTGTGCGAGTTCCAAACTACAAAAGGGTCTGAAACCGACTCGGCATTACGCATGAAGAACTCACGCAACTCAGAATTAATTTCCTTTGCAAATTTCGGATGTGAGAAAAGAGACGTATCGTTTCTCCATCTGTTAGCTCTAGTCTCCACCTGTGGACCCTCCACTAGCACCGACACTGGAGCATGATCTGACCATGTAATATTGTGAATAAATTACATGTTAATTCTTTGCAAGAGAAATTTGTCTACTAAGAACAAGTCTATTCTGGAATATGAATTGTGCACACTAGAGAAATAAGAATAATCACGTTCTGTAGAGTGTTGGCAACGCCAGACATCAAATAAAGCTTCTGATGCCAAGAAACGCGCAAGGGTGACCCTACATCCACTCCTGCCAGGACGAGCGGAGACATCTAAAACTGGGTTTGGAATTGTGTTGAAGTCACCACAGAATAAAAGGTAACCCTTGCGCATTCCTGCCACTTTTTTTTTACCTTATTAAGGAATGACAGTTGCTTAGTATTCGGGGCATATACATTTACTATAGTATATAGTGTACCGTCTATCTCGCCTACTAAAATAATATAACGGCCTGCATTGTCCAGTTCCACCTGAGTGCACTTGAATTGTAAAGTGTCCCTAATCAAGATTGCTACACCTCTATGTTTTTTTTGAGCATTAGAGAAAAAAGTAGTTGGAAAATGATGATTGTTCAGTAGGGGATGTTTAGAGTCCATAAAGTGAGTTTCCTGTAAGCATAAAATGTCACTGTGAAGTTTCGCAGCTTCTCTCCAAAGTTGGCTCCGCTTGTACGGACTATTTAGGCCTCTTACATTAAATGAGGTTACCTTAAATCCCATGACGTATGTTGTACAGATCCTCGGATCAGAACCAGGTGAAATTCAAGAGCTATTGCAGTAAAAACAAGAAATACAATATAAAGACTGAAGCAGTGGCTGCTTTCAATTAGGAAAGAATCTTGACTCTCAGTCTAACAGTTCCAATGACCAGGAAGTCACTGTGCAATATAAAGTTGCTGTGTCAAAAAAAAAAAAAAAAAAAAACCTTTTGGGCGCTTACACACCAAAACAATAAAAAAGGTGATTCGATGGAATCAGTAGGGAAAAAAAAACCTGTAAACAATAGAGGGCAAGAGAGAACTTAACATAAGTCCGCCCAGTACCGGAGCTCCCTGTTATGAAAAGAGTAGGTTTACCTAGGTGGGGTCAGTCGGATATTCGCCTCGGCCAGGCAGGTGATCCCAACCGGGGAGAAGGGGTACCTGAGTGAGAGCATTCGTCCGAGTCCAAGATGTTCCATTCGCGTAGACGACGAATTCCTTCTTCCACTGATTTGATAGGGACTGTCGCACCATCTCTTGAAACAAGAAGTTTCGCCGGGTATGCCCATTTATATGGGATGCAGTGATTTCTCAGTGGTTTTGTGATTGTCGCCATGTTCCTGCGCCTCTGCATCGTGAATGCCGATAGGTCTGGAAAAAAAGAGAGGCCCAACGCAGAAAGTGGCAAATTATCAGGGTTGCGGATACAAAGAAGGAACTGTTCCTTGGCTTGATAGAAGTGAATTCTCGCTATCGTATCCCTCGGCAAATGTTCCGGTATGTGTTTAGGTTTTGGGAGCCTATGAATTCTATCGATAGTGAGATCTGTCATGGATGCTTCCGGTAGAGCCTCCTGCAGGATTTTTTGAAAATATGGGAGTAGATCTGGCGATTTGACCGATTCTGGTATGCCTCTAATTTTTAAAATTATTTCTCCTCGAGCGATCTTCGAGGTCGGCCATCTTTTCTTTCATAGAAATCAAATCATCTTCCCTGTCATTATGTGCATCAATTACTTTATTGATGGTTCCTGCAAATTCTCCCATTTTATGTTCAATATGGTTCACTCTAGAGTTCACCGCTTGCACTTCTGCTTTAAAGTGATTTGTGAGAGATAGGATATCAGCATGAATCGTGCTGCGAAGGGATACTAACATATCCTTGAGCGTTGTGTCAATAACCGGTTGGTTGCTAGTGGGGAATTCTAAAATGGAGTCCTGCAGTTCTCTCGTGTCGTTCAGAGATGAGTTGCTCAGGCCCTCCTCCCCCTCCCCTTGTACATGTGGCAGCTTTGCTTTTACAGGGCTGGATGTGGATGAAGCTGATGGGGAGTATTGATTACCTCTTGATGAATGATCCACCAGGGATTGTGAAAGAGGAAGCCTCGGGGAATCATCAGCAGCTTGTCTACCTCCGCTTCTGCCTTCCAGCCGACTGGCGCCATCTTGGGCCTGCACATCGCGGGGCTGGCGGTAAAAGTCAGTCATTCGGCTGAGTCTCTTAGCCTCCTTTCTCCGTTTAGACATGATCTCTAGAGCTGCCCGACCTACGTGGGACAAAAATCGCCGTGAATAACGACTCTGGTACGCTGTAAATAGCTCCGGTACACAGGCTGCGGACGGAGCTCTCTCACGCTGCGACCATACTCCTCGGCAGCCGGCCACGCCCCCCCGTATATTTTTTTAAAACTGGTGCCATTGGCAGCCGAGTAAACTGGAAGTGACGTCATGACGTCGCTTCTGTGTTTACTATTAGGATACTGGAACGAAGCCGATTACGGCTTCGTTCCAGTTCCTCCTCAGCACCCGGGGGCAGCGGATCTTGAATCGGTGATCCCGATTGATCGGGAGCACCAGTAACAGCGGCGGGAGGGGGGCGCTTTTAGCCGCTACGGTTGTTATGCCTGGATAGCCAATCGCCCGCTGGAAAAAACGGTACCAGGATGATGCCTACAGGTGCGGGCATCATCCCGGTATAACCCCCAGAAGCCGAGTACGCACATCTGCGTACGCACAGCGGGAAGGGGTTAAACAAAGTAACCACAATCCCAGTAGAGGGGACTCCTGCATTTAATGACCCCACGGACAGGAAGGCTGAGGCAGTGGCCGTTCCTTGTTTACGGTTGTGGTGTCAGCAATGCGACCAGTACTGGCCTCGGCACTTGTGTCGCAGACTCTTACTGAGTGGGCAAAGCTTTTGCACCGCGAATTGGGGGAGCAACAGGCCTCTCCTGTCTGTGTGGAACTAGCAGACCAGTTAGTGCAAGGCCTTAAGTACGTTTGTGACGTGGCCCTGGATACGCTTCCTTGGCTATCCAGGGCTTCAGTGTCAGCAGTGGTGCTGTGGTGCCTGATTTGGCTAAAATGCTGGTCTGTGGACCAGGCAAAAAAATCCCTGGCGGATCTACCCTTCCTTGGTGAGCGGCTCTTTGGAGCCTCGTTGGATGACATCATTAAGAATGCCACCGGTGGGAAGAATACCTTATTCCCACAGACCAGGAAGACTAAGGAGCCACGCTGTAGATAAGGGCCCTCTTTTTCCGCTCATAAGCAGCTTTTTCGTCCGCCCAGGGCTTCGGCTAAATGCCCCCAGCCCGACAGGATGACCTCTGAGGGACAAAAGCATCCCTAGAACCGCAAGACTAACAAGCCTGCGAGCAAAAGTGCTACCACATGAAGGTTTTCCCCTGCCCGTCTCTCAGGTGGGGGGTCTCAATGGGTCTGCGAACTGATATCCTCTGGCTACAAGATAGATTTCCTCTCTTGGCCACCAAACAGATTCTTCCCCTCCAGCATACCCTTAATCCTGGCCCGCCGAGAGACCCTCATGGGGGCGGTAAGGGACCTGCTCAGCCGTGGGATGATAGTGCCTGTTCCGGAGTCAGTCCCCAAAAAGGAAGTGGTGCGTCCAATCTTGGACCTCTTGGAATCAGTTCGCTCAGTAGTCGCTGCATTCCATCAAGGGGACTCCCTTGCATCTTTGGATATCCAGGATGTGTACCTGCACCAACCCATATGCCTCCGGCATCAGAGGTTTCTGCGATTCGCAGTTGAGGAAGCCCACTAATAGTTTGTGGCTCTCCCCTTTGGTTGGCATCGGCACCCTAAGTCTTTACCAAGGTATCCAATTTTGGCATTGTTGCGACAACGCTGGATCGCGATCGTAGGTTATCTATACGATCTCCTCCTGAGAGCATCTTCCGCCTCAGAATTAAAGGAGGATGTGGCGATCACCATGCAAACCCTGCAGGAATTTGGGTGGCTGTTGAACCTTAAGAAGTCTGTGCTCATACCGACTCAGCACTTGGAGTACCTAGGCCTACTGCTGGACTCCATGGAGGCGAGAGTGTTTCTCCCTTCAGACAAGCTGCAGACTCTCAGAACCGCGGTAAAACTATTGATGAACCACAGGTGGTTGTCGTTACGCTTCTGCTTGCAAGTCCTGGGACTCATGGTGGCCTCCTTCGAGGCAGCGCTGTGCGCCCAGTTTCATACCAGGGTCTTGCAGAAGGAGATCTAGATGAAATGGGACAAATCTCCATTGTCCCTGGATCGGCGGTTTCGGGTGAGCCGGTCAGTCGGGGACTCCCTGCTCTGGTGGCTGAGGTCCTCGGCACTTCGGTCCGGGAAGTCGTTCCTACCTCTACATTGGACTGTGATCACAATGGATGCCAGTTTGACCATCTGGGGTGGAGTGCGGGGAGTACAGTCGACCCAGTGCCTCTGGTCGGAGGAGGAATCCAAGTTGCTGATCAATGTGCTTGAGCGCCGAGTGATCAGGCTATGCCTCTCCACATGGTCGATGAGACTAAGAGGGCATCCGATCAGGATCCAGTCAGACAACGCCAAGGCAGTAGCATATGTGAACCATCAAGGAGGAACAAGAAGCTCGGCTGCAGCACGGGAGGTCACTCACATCCTTCAGTGGGCAGAGCGACATGTACCGGCCTTGTCGGCCATTTACATCCCGGGAGTGGAAAACTGGCAGGTGGACTACCTAAGTCACCAGATGCTGGACCCAGGAGAATGGGCACTGCATCCGGAGGTGTTTAGGCTACTGTGCCTGCGTTATGGCACACCAGACGTGGATCTCCTGGCCTCCCGTCTCAATCGGAAGGTGCTGAGATTCGTATCCAGGACAAGAGATCCTTGGGCAGGGGCTTCAGACGCGCTGGTGGCTCCATGGGGTCAGTATCGACTGATCTGTGCCTTCCCTCCGTTGAAGCTACTTCCACGTCTGCTTTGTAGAGTGGAAACCGAGGGGATTCCAGTAATTCTGATTGCGCCAGATTGGCCTTAGCTCCCCTGGTACTCCGACCTAGTACGCCTGGTTGTGGACACTCCCTGGTGACTACCGATGCGAGAAGACCTTCAGTCTCAAGGTCCGATTCTCCATCCTGCTTTACCATTGCTGGTTTTAACGGCATGTGGGTTAATAGACCACTTTTAGGTGATGGACACTGGCATGCCCTAAGACCAGAAGTGCACTCCCTATATAACCCCTCCCATTACTGAGAGTACCTCAGTTTTTTCGCGAGTAAAGATCACGAGTGTAGTCACGATTAAAGATGTGCTGTGCTGAACTCCACTGGAGCAATCCTTACTGGGGCTAGCCATGCTGACCGGATCCGTTCAGAGTGTCCTTTAATGGGCCTAAGGAATGGTACCCGGGCCTCGTGTCTGAAGAAATTAGGTTTTGCTTGTGAATGCTTCTCTTTTTAGAGAGCTGGACCTTGGGATCCAGTACTTTTTGGTAGTAAAGCCATGAAGTTTTTATTGACAGGGTGCTGTTGCAGGTCCAGGATTGTGGGTACATCTATGTTCCCCTGTTTCTGAGCCCACCGTGAAGGGTGAAGATTGGGTCTGTCTCAGATAACCCTGCGGTGGGAAGGTAAGTGGAGTTTTCTAAGAAATATCTTTGGACTTTCTTATGAATTTCTCCTTTAAGTATATAATGTTATCATGCCTATGTGTCACCACTGGGGGCTGTATTGAGCACTCAATGCCTTATGCTGGAAACAGTACTGTGTCAGGAGCCATCACTTCCTCCTTCTGCGCCCCCCATGTTGAAAGTATTCCCTTCCGGGAAATTGTATGCCAAAATCATTATTTTTAAAAAAACGCACGGCCGCTCAGCGTTGGTTTATACCCCCCTGTCGCCATGTCAGATGTTCGCTGGGAGCCTAGAGTCCGCTGCTCGTGCGGGAAAGCTCTTTCTTTTGAAAACAGGGGGGCCATAATTGGTGCAAGGGGGCATGCTAACGGCATCTGACGCTGGCTACACCTGGAGGAAGTTTTTAAAAGAAGCACTGTGTGTGTGGCTGCTGCTGGCTGTGGAGGGACACATGAGCAGAGATGGCTTACTTCGGGTTTGGTGTTTCCCTTTGACATATTATTACTTCACCAGGCTAAGCATTAATAGCAACTTTGTAGCGCTGGACTATAACCTAGCAGTGTGCATTATTTTTGGTAGTGCCTCTGCTTTGTGCTTTAAGCTATGAATGGAAGGGGGACCAGGAACTCCTCAAAGGGCTCTAAGGGCTCAGTGGTTTCACAACAAACTAAATTAATTTCCAAAAGAATGTCAACCTCCTCTGAGAGTGATGTGGTCGGTCAGATTGAACCGTCAGGGGAGACTGTTTTGGAGCTACGCTGGACACTTCAGCCCCTATATACAGTGGTGTGAAAAAGTGTTTGCCCCCTTCCTCATTTCCTGTTCCTTTGCATGTTTGTCACACTTAAGTGTTTCGGAACATCAAACCAATTTAAACAACAGTCAAGGACAACACAAGTAAACACAAAATGCAATTTGTAAATGAAGGTGTTTATTATTAAAGGTGAAAAAAAATCCAAACCATCATGGCCCTGTGTGAAAAAGTGATTGCCCCCCTTGTTAAAACATACTATAACTGTGGTTGTCCACACCTGAGTTCAATTTCTCTAGCCACACCCAGGCCTGATTATTGCCACACCTGTTCACAATCAAGGCATTACTTAAATAGGAGCTGCTTGACACAGTAAGGTCCACCAGAAGATCCTTAAAAGCTACACATCATGCCGAGACCCAAAGAAATTCAGGAACAATTGAGAAAGAAAGTAATTGAGATCTATCAGTCTGGAAAGGGTTATAAAGCCATTTCCAAAGCTTTGGGAATTCAGCGAACCACAGTGAGAGCCATTATCCACAAATGGCGAAGACATGGAACAGTGGTGAACCTTCCCAGGAGTGGCCGGCCGCCCAAAATGACCCCAAGAGCGCAGCGACGACTCATCCAAGAGGTCACAAAAGACCCCACAACAACGTCCAAGGAACTGCAGGCCTCACTTGCCTCAGTTAAGGTCAGTGTTCATGCCTCCACCATCAGGAAAAGACTGGGCAAAAATGGCCTGCATGGCAGAGTTCCAAGGAGAAAACCACTGCTGAGCAAAAAGAACATCAAAGCTCGTCTCAATTTCTCCACAACACATCTTGATGATCCCCAAGACTTTTGGGACAACATTCTGTGGACCGATGAGACAAAAGTGGAACTCTTTGGAAGGTGTGTGTCCAAGTATATCTGGCGTAGAAGGAACACTGCATTTCAGAAAAAGAACATTATACCAACAGTAAAATATGGTGGTGGTAGTGTGATGGTCTGGGGCTGTTTTGCTGCTTCAGGACCTGGAAGACTTGCCGTGATAAAAGGAACTATGAATTCTGCTGTCTACCAAGAGATCCTGAAGGAGAATGTCCGACCATCTGTTCGTGTACTCAAGCTGAAACGAACTTGGGTTCTGCAGCAGGACAATGATCCTAAACACACCAGCAAGTCCACCACCGAATGGCTGAAGAAAAACAAAATTAAGACTTTGGAGTGGCCTAGCCAAAGTCCTGACCTGAATCCTATTGAGATGTTGTGGTATGACCTTAAAAAGGCCGTTCATGCTCGAAAACCCTCTAATGTAACTGAATTAGGACAATTCTGCAAAGATGAGTGGGCCAAAATTCCTCCAGGACGCTGTAAAAGCCTCATTGCACGTTATCGCAAACGCTTGGTTGCAGTTGTTGCTGCTAAGGGTGGCCCAACCAGTTATTAGGTTTAGGGGGCAATCACTTTTTCACACAGGGCCATGATGGTTTGGATTTTTTTTCACCTTTAATAATAAACACCTTCATTTACAAATTGCATTTTGTGTTTACTTGTGTTGTCCTTGACTATTGTTTAAATTGGTTTGATGTTCCGAAACACTTAAGTGTGACAAACATGCAAAGGAACAGGAAATGAGGAAGGGGGCAAAAACTTTTTCACACCACTGTATATCACACAGAAGGTTTTCTCTTCTAGCATTTCTAATTTGGAAAAGAAGATGCATGCTATGATCTCTCTCCATAGTGGGTCTAAACGTAGCAGATCCCCATATAGTGCTCAGGATCCTTATATTGAGGTGCAAGGGGCAGGGGATCAGGAAGATTTTCCAAGAGATTTGGAAGATACTAATATATCCTCTTCCGAAATTGGTTTGTTCAACCTTTTTGCTGCCTGCAGCGCAGGCTCTTGATGAACCCACCTCTGGTTTGGGATCACTAAAACCTCCCTCATCTGGGATGCTTTTCCTATTCATTCATGGCTGAAAAAGCTTATGTATTCTGAATGGGAACATCTGGATAAACAGTATTATCCTCCCAGACATTTTTCTACACTACATCCTATAGAGGAGGATTTCTATAAGAAATGGGGGGTTCCAGCAATTGATCCTGCAATCGCCTCAGTGAACAAGAGTCTCACATGTCCTGTGGATAATGCGCTGATGTTAAAAGATCCAACAGATAAAAAATTGGAACTTTCTAAAAGAAATATGTATTTAGCAAGTTCAGTAGCACAGCCGGTTCTTGCAGCAATTGGGGTATCTCAGTCCATTAAGGAACAGTTTGTGGAGATACTTAAGGTTCTGTCTGATCAGCAGGCCCAGCAATGGGCTGGCATATCAGACGCACTATGTTTCACAGTAGATGCTATGAAAGATTCTATCATCCAAGCCTCACGGCTAGTGCATTCTCACAGAGTTCTGTGGCTGAAAAATTGGTCAGCTGAAGCACCATGCAAGAAACTCTTGGCCAGTTTCCCCTTTCATGGTGAACGGCTATTTGGGGATGATCTGGATAAATGCATCCAAAGGATTGCCAATGGAAAAAGCTCTCTTTTACCAGTAAAGAAGAAGTTTAAACATTTCTCCTTTAAGCGTGCTTCCTCACCTGTGCCAGGGGTATTGGCCTCTAGGGGTTCTCAACAGCCTGCATCGTCAGGTTCAAGTGGAAGACCCCAAGGGCAGCACCAGGGTCAGAAGAGGTCTTGGAACAGAAAGCATGTAAGACAGAATACTAAAGCCTCCATATGAAGGGGTGCCCCTGCTCGCTCGGTTGGGGGGAAGGCTCCTGCAATTTTCAAAGATCTGGCAGGAACAATGTCAAGACAGACAGGTAGCCTCCTCAATTTCTCTGGCTTACAAACTAGAGTTCTGACAGTTTCCGTCTCCTCGTTTTCTACGATCAAACATTCCCAAGGATCCAGAGAAAAAGAAGTCTCTCTTTCTAGCTCTGGATAAGCACTTATCCCAGCTGGTGATATCGGAGGTTCCCTTGGAGGAACAGGGCACAGGTTTTTATTCAAACCTTTTCACGGTTCCAAAACCAAATGGAGGTAAGACCTATTCTAGATCTCAAGGATCTGAATCAGCACTTACATATCTGGTCCTTTCGCATGGAATCAATCCGATCGGTTGTTTCCATCTTGCAAGGAGGGGAGTTTTTGGCATTAATCGTTATCAAGGATGCATATCTCTACGTGCCAATATTTCCCGCTCACCAGAAATTTCTACAGAAATCATCATTTTCAGTTTGTGGCCCTGCCATTCGGTCTAGCCACCGCACCTCAGATGTTCTCAAAAATTATGGCACCTCCTTTAGACTATCTACTTTTAATAGATCATTCAGTCTCTGGTCTAAATCAAAATGTAATCACAGCTGTAAACTACCTGAAATCTCTGGGTTGGATACTCAACCTAGAAAAATCCTCCTTAAAACCTTCAAGGAGGTTACAGTACTTGGGGCTGGTCATAGATACCGTACAGAAAAAAAGTATTCTTACCCCAGACAAGAATCGGTTCCATTATAGGACTAGTTCAACTTGTCAAAGCAAAGAAAAATCCTTCCATTCAGATGTGCATGAGATTGTTAGGGAAAATGGTGGCCTCCTTTGAAGTCGTCCCTTACGCGCAATTTCACTCAAGACTGCTACAAAACACCATCCTGTCGGTCTGGAACAAAAAGGTTCAGGCTTTGGATTTTCCAATACGCTTATCCCCAGATGTACGTCAGAGCCTAAATTGGTGGTTGATATCCAGCAACCTCCAAAAGGGGAAATCCTTTCTGCCAATATCCTGGAAATAGGTGACAACGGATGCCAGCCTCCTAGGCTGGCAAGCAGTCCTGGAAGAGAATTCTACCCAGGGGAGATGGTCCAAGTCAGAAAGGACCTTGCCCATCAACATTTTGGAGATTCAGGCAGTATGTCTGGCCCTAGAGTCTTGGACGCTCAGGCTACGGGATTGCCCTGTCAGGATTCAATCCGACAATGCCCACGGCTGTGGCTTACATCAATCACCAGGGGGCACGGGGGTCATGCAGCCCAAAAAGAGGTGAATCATGTTATAGCCTGGGCAGAAAACAACATTCCTTGCCTATCTGCGATTTTCATTCCAGGAATAGAAAATTGGCAGGCAGACTACTTGAGTCGCCATCAGTTATTTCCGGGGGAGTGGTCTCTTCACCCAAACTTCTTCCCAGTGATATGTCAGAGATGGGGTATTCCGAACGTGGACGTGTTCGCTTCCAGATTCAACAACAAAGTCGACAACTTTGTGTCAAGAACGAGGGATCCGCTAGCATGCGGAACAGATGTATTATGCCCCGTACACACGAGAGGACTTATGTCCGACAGACTTCCAAAGGAGTTCCGCCGGAGTTCCAACGGAGTTCTGACAGACTTTTCGGCCGAACGGACTTGGCCACACACGATCACACTAAACTCCGACGGATTCGAACGTGATGACGTACGACCCGACTCGAATAAGGAAGTTCATAGCCAGTAGCCAATAGCTGCCCTAGCGTCGATTTTAGTCCGTCGGAGTAGCATACACACGAGCGGATTTTTCGAAGGGGACCGGGTCCGGCGGAGTTCCGTCGGGAAAATTTGAAGCATGCTTCATTTCTAAAGTCCGTCAGACTTTTGCGAAGCTAAAGTCCGTTGCAGCCCACACACGATCGGATAGTCTGACGGACTCGGTCTGACGGACTTTGGATGTTGAAAAGTCCGCTCGTGTGTACGGGGCATTAGTCTTCCCATGGGTTTTCACTGATCTATGCATTTCCACCAGTTCTGCTTCTTCCACGCCTTCCCCGCAGGATCAAGCAGGAACGAAAGGAGGTGATTCTAGTGGCCCCAGCATGGTCCAGAAGATCTTGGTTTGCCAAGATCATAAAGATGGCGGTAGGAGTCCCTTGAACTCTGCCATTATGGCCAGACCTTCTCGCACAAGGTCCGGTATTCCATCCTACCTTACAGACGCTAAATGTAACAGTTTGGCTATTGAAACTCGCATTCTAAAGGACCATGGGTTATCTCCTTCAGTAGTGTCTACTTTGGTTAATGCCAGGAAGCCGGCTTCCAGAATCATTTACAATTAAGTCTGTAAGGCAAATGTGTCTTGGTGTGGATCCAGGGGTTGGCACCCCAGGAAGTATGTCATCGGTAGGCTCCTTGATTTCCTGTAAATGGGATTAGAAATTAAGATGGCCTTGAGTTCTGTCAAGGGCCAGATCTGAGCCTTGTCAGTGTTTTTTTTCAACAGCCTCTTGCTTCTCACTCTCTGGTGCATAGTTTTATTCAGGGGGTAACACGGATTAATCCCCCTATCAAGGCACCTCTAAATTTGTTCTTATCAGATTTACAGAATCGGCCTTTTGAGCCTTTATGAGAAATTCTCTTGGTTCTTTTGACAACAAAAATAATCTTTCTGGTTGACATTTCTTCTTCTAGAAGAGTATCGGAACTAGCGGCTCTATCTTGTAAAGAGCCATATTTGATTAAGCATAAGGATGAGGTAATTTTGCGTCCTCATCCTGAATTCTTACCAAATGTGGTGACAGGTTTTCATTTAACCACCTTCAGACCGGACCATTTTGCTGGTAAATGACCAGAGGTCTTTTTACAATTTGGCACTGCGCTGCTTTAACTGGTAATTGCGCGGTCATGCAATGTTGTACCCAAACAAAATTTGCGTCCTTTTCTTCCCACAAATAGAGCTTTCTTTTGATGGTATTTGATTGCCTCTGCGATTTTTTTTTTTTGCGATATAAACGTAAAAAGACCGCAAATTTTGAAAAAAAATGATATTTTCTACTTTTTGTTATTAGAAAAATCCAATAAACTCAATTTTAGTCATACATTTAGGCCAAAATGTATTCAGCCACATGTCTTTGGTAAAAAAAAAAGTCAATAATTGTATATTTATTGGTTTGCGCAAAAGTTGTCACATCTACAAACTAAGGTACGTTTTCTGGAATTTACGCAGCTTTTAGTTTACGACTGCCTATCTCATTTCTTGAGGTGCTAAAATGGCAGGGCAGTACAAACCCCCCCCAAATGACCCCATTTTGGAAAGTAGACACCCTGAGGAAATTGATAAGTGGCATGTTGAGCCCATTGAATATTTTATTTTTTTGCCTCAAGCGATTGAATAATGACAAAAAAAAATTGTCACTAAATGATATATTGCTCACACATGCTATGGGCATATGTGAAATGACACCCCAAAATAAATTCTGCTGCTTCTCCTGAGTATGGGGATACCACATATGTGGGACTTTTTGGGAGCCTAGCCGCGTACAGGGCCCCGAAAACCAAGCACCGCCTTCAGGCTTTCTAAGGGCGTAAATTTTTGATTTCACGCCTCACTACCTATTACAGTTTTGAAGGCCATAAAATGCCAAGATGGCACAAAACCCCCACAAATGACCCCATTTTAGAAAGTAGACACCCCAAGCTATTTTCTGAGAGGCATTTTGAGTCCATGGAATATTTTATATTTTGCCACAAGTTGCGGGAAAATTACAAACTTTTTTTTTTTTTTTTTTTTCACAAAGTTGTCACTAAATGATATATTGCTCACGCATGCCATGGGCATATGTGAAATGACACCCCAAAATAAATTCTGCTGCTTCTCCTGAGTACGGGGATACCACATATGTGGGACTTTTTGGGAGCCTAGCCGCGTACGGGGCCCCGAAAACCAAGCACCGCCTTCAGGCTTTCTAAGGGCGTTTTGAAGGCCATAAAATGCCAAGATGGCACAAACCCCCCCCCCAAATGACCCCATTTTGGAAAGTAGACACCCCTAAATTTAGGGGTACACTAGTGAGACTAGGTAATAAATGGCGGGTGCCCTGAAACTATAAAAAAAATAACTAACCAATCAGCGTCACCTGTAACAGTTATATGGTGATCACTGGTGAAAGGGTTAACTAGGGGGCAATCAGGGGGCTTTATGCGGTAGTATATGGGGGTCCCTGGCGCTATAAAAAGCTGCGGCGAACCTAAATACCTACCTGCCTAACTAGCGTCACCTGTGACACTAATACAGCGATCAGAAAAACGATCGCTTATTAGGCTGGGTTCACACTGGAGCGATGCGGGAACGCCACGAATCCGCGGCGGGTTCCCGCATCGCATGCCTCCCGGCGGCAGTTCACACTGCCCTATGCGAACTGCTGGGAGTGTCAGTGAAATGTTAATGACACCCCCAGATCAGTTCGCATATCGCAGTGCGATCTGCAAACTCGGATCGCATGGTGTGAACACCCATGCGATCCGATTCTGCTGCGGACCAAAAAAAGGGTCCCGTGCGAGTTTGCGGCGGGTGCGACACGAATTCAGCCATACTATCTGTATGGCTGAACTCGAATCGCACAGAGATCGGATGTGATTTGCACTGCAGTGCGGTGCGAATCACATTCGTTCTCATAAACCGCTGCAATGTCAACCCAGCCTTAGTGACACTGGCGACGGGGGGTGATCACGGGGTTAAACCTTTATTGGGGGGGTTAGGGGGGCACATTAGAACTAAAGGGGGCTAACCCTAACTGCCCTAACAGTTATTACAGTCACAAATGACACCAATGCAAAAAAAAAAAAAAAAAAGCAATTGGTGTCACTGTGACTGGGGGGGCAGGGGTAATTGGGGGGTGATCGGGGGGTAAAGGGGGGGTGTGAGTGTGCCTGGCATGTTCTACTGTGTAGTGTAGTGCTTGTGCAACTCACCGATGCTCTCTCCTCGGTGCCGGAACGAAAACTACCGACACGGAGGAGAGAATACATCACTTCCTCTCCTGTGTTTACATTACAGGAGAGGAAGTGATGTCACCGGACAATTTCATTCGCCGGGAGCGATCGCGAGGGGGTGGCCATGAATGAATGGCCGTCCCCTCGTCCGGGATCGCTCCCGAACGAATACCGACCGCCGCAGGCACCGGGCGGGGGCCCGATCGGGCCCCCGACCCGCGGGAGGGAAGGGACGTACATGTAAGCCCTTATGCCTGCCCGTGCCATTCTGCCGACGTACATCGGCGTGCGGCGGTCGGCAAGTGGTTAAACCAGGATATTATTCTACCACCTTTCTTCCCAGAGCCTCAATCTAGGGAAGAGAAGGGACTATATTCCCTTGATGTAGTAAGAGCGATCAGATTCTATTTAAAAGCGGCCGCTCAGGTTCGCAAAACAGATGTTTTGTTTGTACTGCCAGAAGGTCCAAAAAGGGGACAGGCCAAAGTCCACGATTTCCAAATGGATTCGTCAAGTGATTGTTCAAGCTTACGGCTTAAAGAAGAAAATTCCTCCTTTTCATGTTAAAGCACACTCAACCAGGGTGGTTAGTGCCTCTTGGGCGGTGCATCATCAGGCCTCTATGGCTCAGATCCGTAAGGCCACAACTTGGTCTTCAGTTCATACATTTACCAGATGTTATCAAATCGATGTTAAAGGTCATGAGGATATTGCCTTTGGGCGTAGTGTACTGCAGGCTGCAGTATGAGTCCTCTAGCCTCTTTTGCCCTAATTTGTTTGTTGTGACTCCCTCCCTTCAGTTGCCATTGCTATAGGACATCCCACATAGTAACTACTATGGCTCTGTGTCCCCTGATGTATGAAAAGAAAATAGGATTTTTAAAACGGCTTACCTGTAAAATCTTTTTCTTTGATGTACATCAGGGGACACAGAGGTCACTCCCTTCTTGGTATACACTTGCATTGCTTGGCTACAAAACTGAGGTACTAGCGGTAATGGGAGGGGTTATATAGGGAGTGCACTTCTGGTCAGGGCGTTCCAGTGTCCATCACCTAAAGGTGGCCTATTAACCCACATAGTAACTACTATGGCTCCGTGTCCCCTGATGTACATCAAAGAAAAGGATTTTACAGGTAAGTTGTTTTAAAAATCCTGTTTTTTTATTCAAAATTGTTGCTCTTTTTTTCTTTATAGCACAAAAAATAAAGACCACAGAGGTGATCAAATACCACCAAAAGAAAGCTCTATTGTGGGAAAAAAAGTACAGAAATCTTATTTGGGTACAGTGTCACATGACCACGCAATTGTCAGCATGTATCGCAGTGCCATATCGCAAAAATGACCTGGTCATTAAGGGGGGAAAAATCATCCAGGGCTGAAGTGGTTAAACAATTATACCAAGCAGGGGCTAATGATTATCAATTTCATATGTAGGTTGAAACAGTCATTAACTGAAACAGAATTAGCTGTGTAAGAGGCTTAAACTGGGTAAGGATAAGCCAAACTGCTACTAAGGTGAGGTTACAGAAGACCATTTTATGTCACGTGTCATACACCATGGCAAGACTGAGCAGTGGAACAAGACATAAAGTAGTTATACTGCATCAGCAAAGTCTCTCCCAGGTAAAGATTTCAAAACAGAATGGGGTTTCAAGATGTGCTGTTCAAGCTCTTTTGCAGAAACGCAAAGAAAAGGGCAACATTCAGGACCGAAGACTCCATGGTCAGCCAAGGAAACTTAATGCAGCTGATGAAAGACACATTGTGCTTATTTTCCTTCCACATCAGAAGTCCCACGAACCCAGGTACTACCTTCTACTGTCCACAGAAGTCTGGCCAGAAGTGGTCTTCCTAGAAGAATTGTGGCCAAAAAGCCATACCTCTAAACACGGTTAAGTGACTCAACTATGCATGAAAACATAGGAACTGGGGTGCAGAAAAACTGTTGCAGGTGCTCTGGACTGATCAATTAGAAATATTTGGCTGTAGCAGGAGGAAATTTGTTTGCCAAAGGGCTTGAAAGTGGTAAAATGAGTGTCTGCAGGGAAATATACAGTCAATGTCATTAAGGACTATCTTTAGTGTAAAGAACGATGAGTCCTTGAACTTGCGGTTTGGCCCCCACAGAGCCCTGATCTCAACATCAAGTCTGTCTGTGATTGCATGAAGAGACAGAAGGATTTGAAGTAGCGTATGTCCACAGAAGGTCTGTGGTTAGTTCTCTAAGATGTTTGAAACAACCAGTTCCTTCAAAAACTGTGTACAAGTGTTCCTAGAACAATTTATGCTGTTTTGAAGGCAAAGGGTGGTAATATCACAGAGGTAGTGAGACAGTCAACAGTAAATGGCATCAAACATGCTTGGGACAAACTTAGATCTATAGTCAGACAATAAAAGATGGGCAGACTTGATCTACTTGTTTTTTGTTTTTTTTTTCTGCCATCACTTTTCTTTGTTTCTGTGCCAATTATTAATTTGATATTGTGTTAATTGATACAAATAAAATTAAAAATACACTTCTAGTTTTGAAAGCATTTTTAATTTACAGCATATTTTTACACATGCTTAAAATGTTTGCAGAGTAGTATGTCCCCATTGGATAACATCCCTATGGTTCTGTAAGAAATCTCTGAAACATGGCTGTTTGTGAATGGAGTGTAGTTGCAGGATGGTAGGGACTAAAAGGTGTGTAAAAGCAGAATATGCTGGTCATATACCAGCAGATTTTTTTTTGACTGAACAAACGATTCCCCCATCTGCGCAGTGCAGATGAACACATTTTCCATTGAGAACATTGTATTCCAACAGCTGATCTGCTACAGTCACTGTCTGGTTAAGTAGTTTCCACCCAGCTCCTTAATTTTTCATATCGAAGGATGTTGGGCCACCCCCTCCTGTTACTTAAAATTCTACTTCCTCCTCTCCTCTTCCTTTCTCTTTTGGGGTTTCCCTAAGCTTCTGTTCTTGGACCTCTCCTATTTTCAATTTAGACCTCCTCTCTGGGTCAGCTGATAGCCTCCCATGGCTTCCAGTACCACCTCTAAGTTGACAACACCCAAATCTATTTCTCTACCAGTCAGCTCATGCCTTCATCACTGTCAGTCTGGAAGTCACACCACTTCCTCAAACTTAACCGATTGCTGACCAACCGCTGTCATTATACTGTGGCAGGCCGGCACGATCCTGCGAAGCGTCGTAGCTATACGTCGATCCCTTTAAGCGGGATAGCAGGCACACGCACACCACCGGAGGCATCGATCGTGGGCACGAGAGGCAGAACAGGGACCTGTGTGTATAAACACACAAATCCCTGTTCTGTGAGAAGAGACAGATTATGAGTTCCTAATAGCTAGGAATCACAATCTGTAATTTCCCGGAGCAGCGATGACGTCACTCCCGCGCATGCGCACGGGAGCTGCCGCTAACGGCATATCGCCGTTAGTGGCGGTATGCTCAGTGCGCCTACGCTCCGCTGACTATGGCGCATGCACCATAGACAGCCGTGCCTGTCTTTTTGCAAATATCTCCTAAACCGTGTAGGTTTAGGAGATTATCATGGACCTACAGGTAAGCCTTAATCTAGGTTTACCGGTAGGTCCAAGTGGTCTGTAAGGGTTTACAACCACTTTAAGCCCCACATCCAATCACTGTCCAAATATTGCCACCTCGACCTCCAACATCAAATACGCCCCTCTCTAACTAATGACCAAACAAAGCTCTTAATTCACTTCTTGGTCAGCTCTTCCCTCGACTACTGCAACTCCCCCCTCATTAGCTTACCCCTACATAGTCTATCCACCCTTTAATCCATCATAAATAGCACTCTTGCCTAGCAGTAAAAAGGGTCACTGGTTCGAATCCCAACCACGACACTACCTGCCTGGAGTTTGCATGTTCTCCCTGTGCCTGCGTGGGTTTCCTCCAGGTACTCCGGTTTCCTCCCACAATCCAAACACATGCAGGTAGGTTAGTTGGCTTCTGTCCAAAATTGGTCCTAGTATATGAATGGGGACCTTGGATTGTGGGCTCCTTGAGGGTAGGAACCGATGTGAGTGTGCAATGTACAGGGATAGGGACAATTTTAGACACTCACTCAGGTTGAACTGGATGGACTGGTGTCTTTATTCAACCTTACTAACTATGAAACTATAAATCCTGCTGCCAGATTCTTCCACCTTACAACCAAGCTGTGTTTGCTACTCCTTTCTGTCAATCCCTCCACTGGCTTCCACTCACCCAAAAAATGAAATTCAAAATACTAACAACTACTTACAAAGACCTAGTCTCAAAATACCAACCTAATAGTTCTCTTCGTCCTTCTCAAGACCTCCTGCTCTCTAGCTCCCTCATCACATCCTCCCATGCTCACTTCCAGGACATTTACAGAGCCTCTCCAATCCTATGGAACTCTTTACCCTAATCTCTCCAATTATCTCCTATTCTATTAGCTTTTAGACGATCCCTGAAAACCCACCTCTTCAGAGAAGCCTGTCATACCCACACCTAGAAACTGTATTTTAATTTTCTCCTTTTGATCATCCCCCATAGTTATTACCTTTTGTTCCACTTGACCCTCCCTTCTAGATTCTAAGCTCAACTGTATTGAATTGTGTTGTAACTGTACTGTCTGCCCCCATGTTGTAAAGCGCTGGACAAACTGTTGGCCCTATATACTGTAAATCCCGTATAATAATAATGTTAGCAGTAGGTTGTTGACAGGGCTACTCTGGGTATGCATGTGGTATGCCATGGTGTGAACAAGGCATTGAAGATGTGTACACAACTCTCACTGAAATTTGTTTTGGAAAATGAGAATCTAAAGCAGCCCAGCTGCTGAAACAGAAAAATATTTAGCATACACTGAGAAATCTCGATCAGGTTGCCTTCAGGTTTCTTTAGTGGTGCCTTGGCAAAATGCCTAAAAATTGCCCAAAAATTGCATACCAGCCAGCGGGTCGGTTAAGCTTGCCTTTTATTTAAGTTACAGGTTTTCATTGTGCACCATTATAACCACTGGCGTCCTAACAACCTATGACATCATCAGTTGGAGGACATCTGGCACCTGCATAGTATACTTGTGTGCCTGTCCCCTGCTCCTCTCCATTAGCCCTGGGGACACATTAGCTGGGTGATGGAGAGACAGAAGGGTGAGGGAGAAGAGAAACACTGGAATACTAGTTAGTACCGGTCTGCTAAGGTGTGTTTGCTTAGGAAGAATTAATCACATCTAATGTTTGTGTTCTATGTGTGTGGTGTTGCTGCATTATGAAAAATTTATAGTTTCATTTTTTACATTTTAACATGGGGTGCCTTGAAATTGTGCAGAATGTTGAAGATTGAGAAACACTGTAGTAGACCCTTTGAGAAATTTTAAACTTTCTGCCACATACATTTGACAATTTTTCACAAGTACTGAAGATTTAGAGCAGTATATTTATTATTGCATGTCAATTTTTTTTTAGATCACCAACCATGGCTGGTGGATTATTCTCTGTCAGTAAGAAGTACTTTGAGTATCTGGGATCTTATGATACAGGCATGGAAGTATGGGGAGGAGAAAACCTTGAATTCTCATTCAGAGTAAGTAGTCAATCTTATATTTTATGCAAGTTTTACTTAAAGCCCAACTAAACTTTAAAGTGGTAGTAAACCCAATACCAAAAATGTAAAATGTTGCAGCCTATCAGTCGATAGATGTGGCTACATAAGTTTTTTTTTTTTTTTGTTTTTTTTTGTTTTTTTTCCCCCTTTTTTATGACCCAGTAAACACATTGAAGCTAAACTCCAGCTAATACTTTTTAGGCCAGTGATTCTCAACCTTTCCTGTGATAAAATTTTGCAAGTTGTGGGGATCCCTAACAGTAAAATGATTTTCGTAGCGTGGGTTGTCAGCACCCAAGGCAAGACAAGTAATTTGCCCCCCTAACCCATGGACATTTAGCGCTCCCTGAGTCCCTTCCACTCGTACAGTATTAACCCCTTCTGGTACATTTTAGGATGTACCACTCTTTCTCTTTGTTCTCCCTTCTTTCCCTTTTATGTCTCTCTGTCCTAATTTCTTTTTTTTTTTTCTCCATCCTTCTCTCTAGCCGTCTTTCTTGTTCTTTCTCTCCTTTTTTCTTTTTTCTTTCCCCTCTTTTTCTCTCCCCTCCATGTATTCTCTATTTTTATTCCTCCTCTTAGTGGGGGGAATGGGATGAGTGGCAGTGCTGATGGGGAGTTGGGATCAGTGACAGTGCTGGGGGGAGTTCTGATCAGCCAACATGGGTGCCCTTGATCAAGGTCATCGGCTGATCTGAGAACTGTAGTGGGGACTTTTAATGGCAACTATAATCACAGGTAGTGTTACTCACTGTGTCTCTGGATTCACTGTGTCTCTGACTTTGTTGTGTCTCATAGCAGTGACACCAATCCCGAAATTTGGAGATAGGTTCTCCAGCCCCTCCCACATCACATTCCTCACCAGTCAGCTGACCTCTAGTCTCTTCCCCCTACCCATGCCTTGAACTGAATTGTGCGGCTGTGAAGAGGCCGAGTGGGCAGCCACAAGTCACAGGGACAGCCCAGCTAGGGGTCAAAAAAGGATGGGAGAGGGGTGCAGGCTTCAGGAACAGCACTGGATTTGGTGACCCCTGGCAAATCGTCATTTGACCCCAAGGGGGTCCCGACCCCCAGGTTGAGAACCACTGTTTTAGGCAGTTAAATCAACGTGTTTTTTTTTTTCGTTTTTGTGATAAAGGTTTTAAATGAATGCTGACCATTGTAAGCACCCCTGTTAGTCCCATTTCAAGCACCCTCTAATTGCTACATCTGCAGGACAACTTTTTTTGTTGAAAAATAGACTTATTGGCAGGATCACCAGGTGAAAATGAAAGACAGCCTGAAATAGAAAACTAATGCTGCAATCACAGCTAAGAATTGGTAAAATGCAATATAATGTTTTGTTTTTTTGGAAGTTACTTTTTATTGAGATTTATAGTATATACATACAACATTAAACCACATATTGCAGAAACCAACAACCAGTCACATTGAAAATTGTAACCAATCCTAAAAGAAAAAAAAAATAAAAAATTTCAACATTTGCCCAGACAAAGTATGCATAGTCTTAGAGCCTCCAGAAGGAGGCAGATGTATAGTCCGCTGATTTGGTAATGCCCCCTGTTAACCATATAAGATGATGCATGTATTACATTTCCCAAGCCTCCATCCTCTACCTCATCAAGAGAAGTAAGGACCATAAAACACTCAGTAAATCATAACACAATCACATGTCCCACATAGGCAGCTTCCAGGGATACTGAGGCATCATCAGTGGGGGTTGTTAGCTAGTGGTGAGCTACAGTCAATTGGCCAGTGTAGAAATATTTATAATAGTTAGGCACCTCAAGCCCCCTTCCCCCAGGGCTGCTGTAATATGGGAAATTTAGGGTGGGGGATACCTCTATGCCATAAAAAGGTGGAGAGCATGCTATCTATAGATTTGAAAATCGATTTGGGGGTCCACACTGGGGAGTTTTAGGATGTACAAGAATAATGGCAACATTTTCATCTTGATCAGATTTATCTTCCCAGTGAGTGACAAAGGGAGGTTTTTCCAAGTGTGTAGTTTCTTTTATAAAATAGAAAGCAGTGGGAGGGGGATTAGGCCTATGAAGTCGGTCACCGACTTTGTTATGAGCCCTGAATATTTAATATGTGTGACTCACTGTAGGCGATTATTGGGGTCTGCCTGCCCAGATATGGGATGGGAACATAAAGGAGTATTTTAGACTTCTTCCAATTACCCTTCAGGCCAGGGACCACTGTAAACTTGCCCAGGAGCAACAGTGTAGCATGTAGGAAATGTCCCGTGTCCCGAATAGATAGTACCAGATCTGCATAAAGGGACGTCATTTCAGGAAGTGTACCCACACTGATCCCCTGAATTTGGGGAGATGAGCGCAATGCAATTGCCAGAGGTTCCATAACCAGTGTGAATATCCCTGGTTGAAAGGAGGCACCCCTGTCTGATGCCTCTGGACACTGGAAAGACATTTGACACTCCACCATTGAGGGGGGAAGGCAGCCACTGGATGATCATACAGCAGTGATATCTACTCAAAGCAGAGTTCTGGCCAAAAGTGGAACTCAAAGACAGGTATCCTGTCCCCCCTACCCCCCCCCCCCCCCAAAAGGTGGCAATTGTGGCAACGTTATGCCGTTCCAGTAGGAGAGAGGAGTGGGGCTTTGCACATGAGCAGTAGGGTTCCCGGCGTGAAGCCATAAGGCTACACTGCCATGTTCCCTTAGCCGCAATGGAAACATCAGCTGCGGTACTGACATCGCTGAGCTCCAGGACAGGTAAGTGTTCTATTATTAAAAGCCAGCAGCTGCAGTATGTGTAGCTGCTGGCTTTTAATTTTTATTTGTGGGCGGACCTACGCTTTAAGGAATGTGGGGCTGAACCCCATATATTGTAATACAATTGTCATGTACCTCCAATCAATGGAGTCCCAACACCTTTTCCAGGGCGCCCCCGACAAACTCTCAGCAGTCAATTTAGTATAAGTAGATACCCTCCGGATGTTAATGTCGTGGCCTTTTTAGGCATGAACCCCGTTTGGTATGGTGATATCAAGTAATGTAATATTTGCATTAACCTATTGGTGATCATTTTGGTAAGTATTTTGAGGTCCATGTTGAGCAGTGCTATGGGCCAGTATGAGTAACAATACAGAGTATCCTTATCCGGCTTGGGCAGTAACACAACATAAAAGGATACTGGTAAAGTCCCAGTGTCAAAACAGTCCCCATAGAGTTGCAGAAGCCTAGGAGACAAGAGATCCAAATACTGTTTGTACCATTTTGCGGGGATCCCATCAGGGCCCGGCAATTTATCATTGGGAAAAGAGGCAACAGAAGTCGCCGATTCTTTTTCAGGGAAAGATGTCTAGCAGCCACCTCTTCTGGTAACACAGGGATCTGGAGGGAGTCCAGCATATCTGTTAAAACCTGAAGGTCTGCCATCAGGATGGCTAACAATTTGCAGTTTTTGTCGCTCTTCTCAAACAATTCTTCAACTCTATTTCTAAAAACACATTGATTGAGGCCTTGGAAATGAACCAGTAGTGCCCGCATAGACATCTGTAACTCAGCCAGAGGGCAAATCAGAATGAGTCTGTGCACAATGTAGTTCATGGGCCTGAAGCTCCTCAGATTTGGCATTTTTTTCCCATCCTGGCAGCCTTAACCACTCCAGCCCGGAAGAATTTACAACCTTCCTGACCAGGGCACTTTTTGCGATTCGACACTGCGTCGCTTTAACTGACAATTGCGCTGTCGTGCAACGTGACTCCCAAACAAAATTGACGTCCTTTTTTTCCCCACAAATAGAGCTTTCTTTTGGTGGTATTTGATCACCTCTGCGTTTTTTATTTTTTGTGCTATAAACAAAAAAATAGCACCAATTTTGAAAAAAAGCATCATTTTTTTACTTTTTGCTATAATATCCCCAAACAATATTTAAAAAAAAAAAAATTCCCTCGGTTTAGGCCGATACGTATTCTTCTACATGTTTTTGATAAAAAAAAAATCTCAATAAGCAATTGATTGGTTTGTGCAAATGTTATAGCGTCTACAAAATGGGGGATAGTTTTATGGAATTTTTGTTGATATTTTTTTTTTTTTTACTAGTAATGGCGGCGATCAGCCATTTTTTTTTATCGTGACTGCGACAATATGGCGGACAATTTTGACACATTTTTGAGACCATTGGCATTAATACAGCGATCAATGCTAAAAAATTGCATTGGTTACTGTAAAAATGTCACTGACAGTTAAGGGGTTAACCACTAGGTGGCGCTGTAGGGGTTAAGTGTGTCGTAAGCAGTGATTCTAACTGGGGGGGGGGGCTGTGTTTGACACATCACTGATCAGCGCTCCCAATTACAGGGAGAGCTGATCAGTGACAGTGTCACTAGGCAGAACGGAAATGCTTGTTTACATTAGCATCTCCCCATTCTTCCTCACCGTGAGATGATTGGGGGTATCCCCGCGAACATTGGGTCCGTGGACGCCCATGAGCCACCTCTTAAATGGCAACGTACAGCTATGTTAATCTGCCTGTACGTGGCCTTCTGCCGCTGTATATCTGCGTCAGGCGGTTGAGAAGCGGTTAATGGCAGACACGTACACCCCCTTGTTGTGGCCTTAAAGGCATCCCACAATTAGCGCTGTGCCCTCATTAAATTACCAAAACTCCTTCAAATGCGGCCAGACCAAGACCTCCACGAGGACTCCTCCACCCTTACCGGTGCAACCAACAAACCCCTGTGTACCTGTAGACCGATTGGTGACCTGTAAGGGGTGTGATCAGAGATTCCCCCCCCCCCCCCAAGCCAGGTAACAAACCTCTGCAACCAGGGGCAGCGAAGGCCAAGTCAATACGGGAGGAGGCGGCACTGACATGGGAAACATAGGAGAGAAACCCTTCTCCCTAGGGTGTTTCCAATGCCATAGCTCCTCCAGTCCACCCAGTGTCTTAGGTAAAGGTTCTCCACCCGAGTCAGGTTAGAGGTGTCTAGAGTATAATCCAGGCTGTTGTTGAAATCACCAGCTACAAATAACTTCAATGAGCCAAAGGTGGCGACTTTCTCCAGAACACCTCACTTTTGAAAGGGAGCGGGACATATATGTTCACTATGGCTAATAACTGGGATTCAATGTCTATCACCACAATCACATATCACCCCTGGGGGGTCAATGGCCACATGTTCAATAGATCAGGCTAGCTTTTGATGGATTAAGATAGCAACACCCCTAGCATATGAAGAGTGTGTACACTGTATTGTTCTCTGTATCCAGTTTCTGTTTAGGGAGAGTGTTTTACTACCAGTCAAGTAGGCAGTGCCTAGAGGCGATTCAGTTCGCATTGTGCGCTATACAAGTATTTCATTCATTCATTCATTCATTCTCTTGCAAGAGAACCACATGAGGCTTCTGGATTTGAAGGTACTAAAGGACCATTGAGCTTTTAAACTTTGAATTTAGCCCACAAATATTCCATAAGAAGAGCATGGATGCAGAGAACTACATCTCACTAAACAGCAGCATACCATCAGTACAGACTGTGCAAGGCAAGCAACGTCCATTAGCATGAACCTTTCTGGGCAAGACACAAAAATAAAAAATAAAAAAAGTAAAATAAACAGTCTATGATCCCAACTCCCTTTTTGCTCCGGGCGAACAAACCTAAAAAGTAGAAAACCTCTGGAGAAACTTTAGTTCCAAAACTGGAAGAAAAACTAGCGGACTGTTCCAAAAGCTCATCCACTTGAAGAAGGGCTGTGGAGAGGTATGGTTAAGTCATAGCGCCCTAAAACAGTACCTTAGATCCAGCATTGAACAGATAGGCAGTCTCAGGCTCTTTAATACAAGCAACCTGTTAAGAACAACATTGTCAATAGAAGAACAGCTTATAAAAGGATAACATTTGCAACCACTCCCCATACCATCTTGGGAAAGGGTTCGTAGACTTGCCTGCCAACCACGGCATGGGGCCAGGCAACCAAACCTCATTCTTGGGAAATGGAATTCAACCAGTCAACTGCATCTGCCGGAAATTCAAAGAACTTAACATGGCCATTGTGGATGACCTTCAGGCGATATGGCATGGGTATAGCATGTTGGTAAATTTCCTTGACCTTTCTCACACAGGCGTCTGTGACCATCTGTGAAGGAGCACATTTTCTTTTGCAGGTCAGGAGAAAAATCAGGATACAGATGTATCACCACATTTTCATACTTGAAATCAGGGTGTTTGTGGGCCTCCACCAGGATCAGATCTCTCCCTGAAATTGAGCAGACAGACTAGAAAAGAATGCGGCATCAAACCAGCATGCCTTGGACGAGGGGGCACCCTATGTGCACGTTCCACAGTGTATACTGGGGAGAGGTGTTGTAGGCCCAGGAGTTGCTTGAAGAATCCGTCAGCAAACACTACAGGGTTGTGCCCCTCCGGGAGCCTGACTACCCATACATTATTGCGCCGGAGGCGGTTTTCATCATCCTCCGAGCAGCCAGCTTGACCTTTTGCTGGAGATCAGCTAGAGCCTGAACAGTGGAGGCAGTAGTGTCCTCCATTGCTGAGACACAATGCTCTGCCTCTGCAAGGCGGCATCTAAATTTGTCCATATCATGTCTGATCAACCCACATTTTATTTTCCTTGTATCCATTTTCCCCTCCACAGAGGACTTACTATCTGCGACGGCTGCCAGGATTTCAGCAGTGGACTGGTCACCATGCAGCTCTGAGTCAGCCTAAGGAGTCTGTTTGCACCACCACTGATGCTGGATGCGAGGAGGTGACAGGCAAAATGGCCGCCTCACGCGTCTTCAGCAGCTCAGTCCGGAAGCTGTGAGAGGCTGCCGCCTTGTTCCATTTGCAAGTTCCAGTCAGAGTTGCTCCCTAAACAGCAGGAAGGTGTTTGCTGAGCAGGATGGTTCAGTGAAACCCAAGGTTCGAGCTCATTAGTTAGATGAATGGCGGGAGCACGTCTCCTCTCTCTCAAATCCCAGGCACGCTCCCACAATATAATATTTGCTTTTGGGTTTATTACCGCTTTAAATTTAAAAAAGAACTTCAACTTTTCTTCTACAAAACAGATGTATTGTGCATGTAATTGAATCACAATCCCTCTGTCACTTTATGTGTAACTTACCTAATTTTAGCTGTATAATGCAGATTTCTGTGTCTGTAATGTCACTCCTCCTCCTGGCTGAATTTCAAAGTTCTCTGACTTCCTGTTTTCTTCCTTTTCCAGTCCTGATACTACATGTCCCATAATCCTTTGAGCCTCTAGTTTCAGGGCAGACTTTGTGACTTACTTATACCAACTGTGGGAGTTGATGTGGGTGGGTCTAAGGGTTACTGTAGGTGTTTCTAGGTGTTCATGTGGGTGGTGAAAGGGCAGGAATGGAATTATGTTATCCCCGCTCACATTCAATTCCTTTCTGCAGTGAATAACAAACAGGAAGCGATTCTAAAAAAAAATCAAACATTAGACCTAACTGCTCTGTGTAATGGTTTTGCAGAAAGCCGCCCTGATCCTCTCTTTTCCCACTGCCGCTTGCTAAGAGGGCATTAATGCATGCTTGCTCACGCAGCCCACACAGAAAATGTATGGCAATGCCCACCAAACACATCATTCTCATGGTGCCATTTAGGCTGGGTTCACAGCTGTGTGTTTGCATGGTAACCCGCACAGAAAACACACTCTTTGCTTTGCGTTTTTTAAAATGTGCAGCAATTCATCTTGCACTTTCATTACCATTTAGGCTGTGTTCTCATCTGCGCATTTCCGAACACATGGCAGCCCACAATAAAATGTATGCTTTGCCGTGTGTTTCGAAAATGTGTGGCAATGAGTATCATGTTTGCATTTGTTCGCATCTGCCTGTTTCCAAACGCACCGCAATAAAAACACATAGCAATGGGCAGCAGGTGTGGCAACCCACACTAAAAAACATGTACTTTGCTGTGCATTTTGAATATGCATGCAACATGCATCACACTTTTGTTACCATTCATTTGTGTCTGCACATTTCTGAATGCACAGCATCTAGCAAAAAAAAGCACGCTTTGGTAATCGTTTCAAAACAAGCGGCAACCTGCACAAAAAGCATTCGCTTTACCTTGTGTTTCGGAGACGCATGGCAAAATGCATCGCACTTGTGTTACTATTCGTTCACCTGCACATTTCTCAAGGCACAGCAACCCACAAGAAATTACACAGCAAAGTGTTGCGCACTTGCGCTACCATTCGCTTGCATCTGTGTGTTTCCGAATGCACAGCAACATGCAAAAAAAATGAATGCTTTGCTGTGTGTTTAGAAAATGCGCGGCAACGTGCAGTGCGCTTGCATCACCATTTGTTTGCATCTGCAGGTTTTCAAATGCACAGCAAGTTGCAAGAAAATGCATGCTTTGCCTTGCGTTTTGAAAATGTGTAGCAATGTGAATCATGCTTGCGTTGCCATTTAGGCTGCATTCACATCTGTGCATTTCTGAATGAATGGCAACCTGCACAGAAAACACATGCTATGCTGTGCATTTCGAAAAACGCGTGCTGTGCTTGGGTTAACATTTGTTCACATCTGCACATTTCTGAAGGCACCCTGCAAGAAAAAGCATGCATTTTCTGTGCATGTTCTAGTGCTACTTTTGGGCATTTGTTGCATGTAAGGCAGCACATTTAAGTGCATGTTTATGCTTGAAAAACGTGCAAGAAACCGCGAGCGGGAACATGCGTTTTCGTTACACTGAGGTGTGAATAGAATGTGCTTGGGAGGAAGTTTTTGGGCAGCAAGAATAACCAGGAAGGAGAGATGATGGTTAAAAAAAAAAAAACACTGATCCACCAGAGTTGCATAGGGATGATAGTCGCACTGGAAGTCACGTGACTTTCATGTGGCACTAGTGTGAACCAGGACCATCTGTTCAATCCCTCCCAGAATCAGCACAGCTAGCTTTCAGAGCAGGCTGTGAATATGCAGGGGTTTCCTTTTCAATAATGCTGTGATCTGTGAGTGAGGTGAGATTTGAGAGGTTTAGACTCTTCCTTTAGGCATGACTGCGCGTGATTGGATGCTAATTAGGATGTATTCAATCCCACCCACCCTCAGAGCTGTGAAGGAAGTTACATAATTTGCAAAGTCTGACAGTCTACAGAGGGGTGTGTTTTAGGCTCTAGCTGCTACATGAATTGGCTGTGGAAGGGACAGGGTCTATTAGCAGGCCTTACATATTGTCACATGACACAAAGCAACAACTAAACCCAGAATATCAGGGGATCTGCAGGCAACAGAGCAACATGGTGCAGAGGTATGATTTATGCTGGGATTGATCATTTCATTCAGTTCTAGAGAAATTAAAGTTGGAGTTTAGCTTTAAATTTACTAAATAGATTCTGGGCGTATTATTTCAAAATGTGAGCAAAGATTTTCAATTTGTTTTCTTCAAAATGCTGCAACAGACTAGACAGACTATCAGCGGTCTGCATGCTGCAGAGTGGGACCCTTGCTTTCTGTGTCGAAGCAGTGATTCTTTTGCAGAGATTCAACATATCCCCTGGGTCAAAGGCAAAGCTCTTCCCCAGTCATCTGGATTTTATGCTAGCTATCCTGCAATTAAAAGAAGTAATGGGATTTTTTGTTTTTTTTCCCATTAACCACTTACGGACCGCCCGCCGTCGTTTTACGTCACTACTTTGAAGAGGAATATCATTGTTATCGCAGCTTCAAGATAAAAGTGGTCACTCCGGCAGATTCGCCGCAAGATCACTTTTATCGGTGGCGGGAAGAGAGCCGCCACTCTACGGTGCTGTCTGCCGCTTACCAGAGCCGTCGACAGCTGTGGAGGCGATCGTGTCCTGTCCCTGGCTTGGCATGGAGACGAGTGAGGGGAAGATCCATACCACTGCAGGGCGGAAGCGACGTTAAAACGTCACTTCTGCCCATATCTCTTTTTTTTTTCTTATTTTTTCTTTTTCAAATTCTTTTTGCATTTTATTTATTTTAGACCTCAGATCTCATATTTAAGAGGTCCTGTCATGCTTGTTTCTATTACAAGGAGTGTTTACATTCCTTATAATAGGAATAAAAGTGACACAATTTATTTATTTTTTATTTTTTAAATAACAGTGTAAAAAAAATAAAAACGTAAAATAAGAAAAAAAATCTTTTAAACGCGCTTCATCCCACGAGCTCGCATTCAGAAGCGAACGCATATGTGAGCAGCGCCCACTTATGAAAACAGTGTTTAAACCATACATGTGAGGTATCGCCATGATCAGTAGAGCGAGAGCAATAATTCTAGTCCTAGTCCTCCTCTGTAACACAAAACATGCAACCTGTGGAATTTTTTAAACGTCACCTCTGGAGATTCTTAAGGGTAAAAGTTTGTTGCTATTCCACGAGCGGGCGCAATTTTGAAGTATGACGTATGTTGGGTATCAATTTACTCAGCATAGTGTTATCTTTCACAATATAAAAAAAAAATTGGGCCAACTTTACTGTTGTCTTATTTTTTAAGTAAAAAAAGTGTATTTTTTTGCAAAAAAATGCTGCGCAAATACAATGTGACAGGAAGTATTGCAACGACCACCATTTTATGCTCTAGGCTGTTAGAAAAAAAATATATAATGTTTGGGGGTTCTAAGTAATTTTCTTGCAAAAAAACAGTTTTTAACTTTAACACTAAATCTCAGATAGAGGCTTGGGCCTTAAGTGGTTACTCATACTTACCTAGCTGGATGCAGCTTCGGAACGATGCTGCATCTGTCCCCCGCTGCCTCTGCACTGAGAACCGAACCATTGAACATCTCCGATGGCTCGGGTTCTCTCGGCTCCCCGAGCAGAGAGCTGCTGCCTATCAGTCAGCAGCTTTCCTGCTCTGCTGCTCCACGCTCACTCGAGCGATGAGCTGTAGAGGGACTGGCAGCGGGCATCTCAGCGGCTCGCTGAGAGGCTATCAGTCCAGACACCTGGTGGATCCAGAATCCCAGAGTCGGGATGATGCGGTGCCTGGACTAATATTGGTGACATCGGCAGTCCGCTCCCTGCTGAAAACGGGTCATAGGAGTGCAAAACTAATTGCACTCCTGTGACCCATAGGAGAAGCCCAGCCAACCTAGCTCAGGCTGCACTTTTCCTTTAATAGGAAGCTTGTTCTTTTTGCCATAAAATGTCTGGATTATGGTACAGACAACAACTCCGATACATAATTTTAACATGCTCATATGAAGAGCATTGCTTTACTGGTAGTGGCACAGAAAGGAGAAATGGGGGCTCAATTGAATACATTTGCAAATTTGAATAAAACTATGCAGGGAAATAACTTTGGCACATGATTTAGCATTGTTACAGAAATACCTTGATAAAAAAGGCAGCTCTATGGCAAATGAGGTTCAGTAATGTGAATTGTAAAGTTATGTGCTTGGGTGCTAAAAATACACATGCCAAAATACATATTAGATCTAGCTTTTTTGGGAGAATTGCTGATGTAAAAGGATTTGAGGGTGCTTTTAGATCACAGAAAAGTCAATAACATGCAATTCCAAGCCACGACCAAAAATAAGCTAGCAAAATACAGTCAAATGCATTAAAAAGGGCATACATTCCAGAGCTAAACCAATAATTCTTCCCCTTTACAGTTTTTCTTTAAATAATCACAAGTCCATCAATAGCACATGTTCTGGGTTTATCTGTTGAGTTCATTACTATAGGGGAGTTTTCACACGCAGTGTGGTGACGGGATCCATGATTGAACTTGTACCCTATACGCCCGCTTTTGATGGACTTGTGATTTGATCAATTTTTGGACTGTTTATTATGCGCTTTGTGATCATTTTAAATGTGGAACAATTTTCAGTGCTGTTAATGTTATAGCTGGACTGTAACATATCTTTTATTATTTGTGTTATTCATAGTGGCCGCTATTACTACTCATAGTAATGAACATAATTATTATTGGTCTATGAGTGCTGGGAGAGAGGGAATATTTAACTATTGTTTTTTTGATCACTTGTTTTCTTTTGAGTATGTGTGCTTGGTTTATCCTTGTGATGAACACTTCTCAGTCACTGGACTACACTGGCTCCACGTATTCTTGTGGTGTACCCTGAGATTTCCTTGATTCTTTGTCTGAAGCCTTGTGTCACATGGCATCAAGTTTAACTGAAGGTTTACTATGACAAGATTTAAATGGCGTCTCTATAAAATATATATATACTAATTTTCACAAAATGTTTCTTCCTAATGGTAGATTTGGCAGTGTGGAGGAACACTTGAAGTACACCCATGTTCACATGTTGGACATGTCTTTCCCAGGCAAGCCCCATACTCGCGTAGTAAAGCTTTAGCCAATAGTGTGCGAGCAGCAGAGGTTTGGATGGATGAATATAAAGAACTTTATTACCACCGAAATCCTCATGCACGGCTGGTAAGATGTATTGCATTACAACATAATTGTAAAAAGTGTAAATGGGAAAACATGCCTAACCAACAGATAATATACTTTATTGAAGGATTGTTATTTCATCACTGCAAAGCTACTGTCCTTTCTTTTGTAAAGGTAATATCATTATAAAAATACAGTTGCTTTCAACATCTGGAGGCTAGTGCAGGTTATTTTTAGGACCAGGTTCCTGGCGTTGAAAACCAATGTTAATACACTAAGCCTGGAAACATACTTTTATATTTTTGCATGATCTATTTTCAATTAAAATGAATGGAAAGGCATCAAAATGCATGTCAGTGTTTGTAATGTTTAACACACATACTTACATTCTTTAATGTGAATTGATGTGCATTGACATGCAGTGCAAAGTATGTGCATTGACATGCAGTGCAAAGTATGTTGCAATGTGCATTAAATTGCATGACAAGGTGCATTCGGAATTTGAACATATAAGTGTATTAGTTATATAAGTATATATAACATTCTGGTACTAGGCAGGTACCCTAACTGATCTCGCCTAGTTTCAGAAATAATCTTTCTTACCTTTTTTACAAGGTTTAATCACTTGCCGTCCATATAACGTTTATATATATATGGTGACCAGGTGGCTCTGCTGCGCCAGATCATGTATTCCTATCCAGTTTTTACTGCCATCACGATTTTACCAGACAAAGTGAGGAGGACTTTCCTAAAGCAACACAGACAGGAATAAAAATGCTTGTCTTTAGTAGAGTAGTTGTTGTCTGTGTCATTATCACTATGCTGTAATTGCGGTCATTTTATGTCTGGTGAAAGTAAGGCCCCTCTCATGTTCTGTTCCCTTGTCTTCATCTGTTCAGTATTTTTTATTTTATTTTTGTTACAAGAAAAAGCTCCTCCTGCCCTTAACCACTTGCTTACTGGGCACTTAAACACCCTTCCTGCCCAGACCAATTTTCAGCTTTCGGTGCTCTCACACTTTGAATGACAATTACTCAGTCATGCAACACTGTACCCAAATGAATTTTGTGTCCTTTTTTTCCCACAAATAGAGCTTTCTTTTGGTGGTATTTGATCACCTCTGGGGTTTTTATTTTTTGCGCTATAAATGAAAAAAGACCGAAAATTTTGAAAAAAAACGCATATTTCTTGGTTTCTGTGACAGAATTATGCAAATTATTAATTTTTCTTCATAAATTTTGGCCACAATTTATACTGCTACATATCTTTGGTAAAAATAACCCAAATTAGTGGATATTATTTGGTCTTTGTGAAAGTTAGAGAGTCTACAAGCTGTGGTGCGAATCGCACAAAATTGATCACATCTGATGTACTGGTGGCCTATCTCGCTTCTTGTGACCCAAACAAGTCAGGAAAGTACAAATACCCCCCAAATGACCCCTTTTTGGAAAGTAGACATTCCAAGGTATTTAGTAAGAGGCATGGTGAGCTTTTTGATGTTGTCATTTTTTTCCCACAATTCTTTGCAAAATGAAGATTTTTCATTTTCTTTATTTTTCTCCACAAAATTGTCATTGTAATAGGTTATTTCTCTCACGTGGCATGTGTATACCACAAATGACACCCCCCAAAAAATTCTGCTACTCCTCCTGAGTATTACAATACCACATGTGTGGGACTTTTTCGCAGCCTGGCCACATAGAGAGGCCCAACATGCAGGGAGCGCCATCACGTGTTCTAGGAGCATAAATTACACATCTAACTTGTTGACTACTTATTACACTTTTGAAATACCAGGACAATGACACGTGACACTGATGACAGATGGCACTGATACGTGGCAATGATGACACTTATACGTGGCACTGATGACAGATGACACTAATATGTGGCACTGATGACACGTGGCACTAATACGTGGCACTGATGACACGTGGCACTAATACGTGGCACTGATGACACGTGGCACTAATATGTGGCACTGATGACACGTGGCACTAATACGTGGCACTGATGACATGTGGCACTAATACGTGGCACTAATACGTGCCACCGGTGACAGATGGCACTAATACGTGGCACCAATGACACGTGACACTGATGACAGATGGCACTGATAAGTGGCATTGATGACACGTGACACTGACAACAGATGGCACGTGACACTGACAGGTGGCACTGATGACAAATGGCACTGATACGTGGCACTGATGACAGATGGCACTAATACGTGGCACTGATGACAGATGGCACTATGTGGCACTAATAACACGTGGCACTGATGACAGATGCCACTTATACGTGGCACTGATGACAGATGGCACTGGGGACAAATGGCACTGACAACAGGTGGCACTGGGGACAGATAGCACTGCGGGCAGGTGGCACTGGGGTGGGGTGGATTGCACTGGGGTGGATGGCACTGGGGCGGATGGCACTGGGGCGGATGGCACTGGGGCAGGATGGCACTGGGGCGGATGGCACTGGGGCAGGATGGCACTGGGGCAGGATGGCACTGGGGGGGGGCATGGCACTGGGGGGGGTGGCACTGGGGGAGGATGGCTCTGGGGGAGGATGGCACTTTTTATTAAACTTTTTTTTTACTTTTTTTTTTTTTTTTTTCTTTTTTACACTGACGGCTGCTGCAGCCGTTCTTCTCTCCCCTCTCACACGCTGTCTGTGTGAGGAGGGAGAGCGGCGCTGAGAGATGATCTCATATGTTTACATATGAGATCATCTCCCATTGGACACGCCGATCACGCTGTAAACGGCCGCTGTGATTGGCCGTTTACAGCGATCTGTGTTTGCCTGTCCCCGGGGGACACGGCAAACACAGAACTTCCGCGATGCGCGGCGGCGCGCATTGCGGAAGTAAACACCAGGCCGTCCAGGGACGGCCAGGCACGGGAAGCCGCCCGCCCTAAGGCCGGCATTCGGCTATAGGGCGGGCAGGAAGCGGTTAACCACCACCCCCCATGCTGAGGGCATGTGGCCTGGTATGTTTAAGGAGGGGTTGAGGGGCTCGCTTGCCCCCCTCCTTTTCTGGCATCCTCAGACAAGGGTCTGGTGTGAATTTTTTTGGGGGTGGGGGGACCTCACGCCATTTTTTAAAATGTTTTTTGTACGCGGTTCCATACCAGATCTGAAAAGCTTGGTATGGTTGGGGGGGGGGGGCGCCCACAGGGGAAAAAGTGCAACTATCACTAGAACTAGAACTATCATGAATAGCAGTAAAAAAAAATTATAAAACTAGAAAAAAATGTTTGGCTTAACATACAATTTAACATAATCTAGGAAATATGATCTTAAACCCCTACCCCATCTTACAATGAAGTAGGCCTTACATTAACCTATAGTAACCCCTAAAATTAAGGTTGTACAAAAATCATCTATCAGTGTATGGACAGAGATCTACTAACCTTTATTCTGCTGCTTACTTACCGTATATACTCGAGTATAAGCCGAGATTTTCAGCCTCTTTTTTGAGGCTGAAAGTGCCCCCTCGGCTTATACTCGAGTCACCGCTGTCTGACTGCTCGATCAGCGTATCGAGCAGACAGACGGCGGACATTAAAATTCAAAAGCCGCGCCTCCTTCTCCGCCTCCGATAGGCGGAACACTGAATTTCCCAGCAGTCAGTGTTCCGCCTATCACGGACATCCGCTCATTCTCATACTACGGACGAGTATGAGAGGATGTCCGTGATAGGCGGAACACAGGCTGCTGGGAAATTGAGTGTTCCGCCTATCACAGGCGGAGGCGGAATTTTGAATTGTAGAATGGCCGCCGAGAAGAGCGGCGATCCATCGGCACGGCACGGGACGGAGGAGGCACGGGACGGAGGAGGCACGGCACGGAGGAGGCACGGCACGGGACGGAGGAGGCACGGCACGGGACGGAGGAGGCTCGGGACGACGGCGGCTCGGGACGGCGGCTTGGGACACAGGTAGGCTGGACACACACACAAGGCTGCACGGACACACACACACACACACACACACACACACACACACACACACACACACACACACACACACACACACACACACACACAGGGATGGATGGATGGATGGATACACACACACACACACACACAGGGATGGATGGATGGATGGATACACACACACACACACACACAGGGATGGATGGATGGATGGATACACACACACACACACAGGGATGGATGGATGGATGGATACACACACAGGGATGGATGGACGGACACACACACAGGGATGGATGGATGGATGGACACACACACAGGGATGGATGGACGGACACACACACAGGGATGGACGGACACACAGGGATGGACAGCCATGTCTCACCCTCGGCTTATACACGAGTCAATAAGTTTTCCAGTTTTTTGGGGGTAAATTGGGGGCCTCGGCTTATATTCGGGTCGGCCTATACTCGAGTATATACGGTACCCTATATCTGTCCTGAATGCAAGCAGTCCTACACATAAATCATGCAGTGCCAGAAAAAAAGGCTTGATATGATCTTAGAAACTTTTGCAAAAACATTTGTTTTGAAACTTTTAGTGAGTGTTCACTATCAAAACCTTTCCTCCTTGATTTTACTATGTTATCTGAAGCTGATTTTACTTACAATTTAATCAAGAGCTCTCTTTCAGGAGCCCTATGGAGATGTGACAGAGCGAATGCAACTCAGGGAGAGACTGCAGTGTAAACCTTTCAAATGGTTTTTGGAAAATGTATACCCCGAGCTCCATGTACCCGAGGATAAGCCAGGCTATTTTGGAATGGTAACACTTTATCTCTGATAAATCTAAAACTAGGAAAGCCATCTAAAAGTGACTGTATCTAAATGACATGCGGCGAATCCATACAGCAAAATCATTTTTGTGCCCTCTGATTTATTCCTGTTCTTAAAGCATAACTATCACTGGAGCCTACTTATAGTTCTCAATGGAAACAGAAGTCCCTGCATTGTTTATAATCATTGTATCATAAATAACTTTCTGTTGAGCTCTACAGTAGTAAAACCATTGTCTCCTTATCCGTGGAAATATTGGCTTTTTTTTATTCTGTGAAACTCTGGAGGTCACAGCACATTGCTCCCCCAAAAACCCTCCTTGCTCAAATCAATTAGAGCAAAGTCTCTAAATATGGAATTCCTGATTATATTAAAATGATCTATCTACCCAAGTTACTGTATGGTCTAGTAAACTCCCCTTGCACAATTCCTAAGTCTATCTTTAACCGCTTGCCGACTGGCTCACGCCAATATACGTCGGCAGAAGGGCATGTACAGGCAGCTTAACGTTCAACATTTGAACTCCGGAAATGGAATAAGACATTCCATAAAATCTGGAGTAAATGGATAGCTAGTCCTCTGACCCTTGCCCCAGAGTGAATACATTTAATGTAAACTCTTGGTCATGCTTCAATGTGCTGATCTCCACTATTGACCTATGAAGTTCACGCTGCTAATATGATATACTTGCACCTCTACAATTCATAATCACATGTGATAGTGCATTGCTATTTGTTTATTGACTGAAAAAGTGTACTGCCTGCTGATGTATATCAATGAACAACCAAAGTTTTTTTTTTTTTGGATGTTGGTTTGTGTTTAAACCCAGTAAAAATATCTTTAAAAAAATAAAATAAGAGATCTTCTTTGATCTTAAAGATTGACACTAAGTAGCTGCCAGTTCACTGTTAATTTAAGTACAGTACCTGATAACCTTTATTTACCATTTTTTTTCTTTTTAAGTTGTTAGTCTTTGTCACTATGGCCTAGTTCACACCACTAGTTATGCGATTTGACAGTTAAAAGTAGGACAAAACGCACCCCTTTTTCGGCAATGGAACTTTTCAAACGGTTCCATTGAGTTGCAGGGACTTTGATAGAGGTCCCTGCACTGTTTATGTGCAATTTCAGTGCGATTTGTAATGACATCTGTTAAATGAAGTAGCACAGATGTCAGAAAGCCGCAAATGATAGTTGGCTTTGACGTCACACTGAAGTAGTGTGACGTCAAAGCTCCACCGGTGCGAACCAGGGCTTTTACTGTACCTATTTAGGTAAAACTTCCTATTTTCCTATTAGGAATAGTTACAGTATATAATACCAAGGATTTTTCTGAGTTTTTAGTCACCATCTCTTTTAGTAATGGGAACATTTTTGACTTCTTCTGCAGCTCAAAAATAAAGGGATGGATAACCACTGCTTTGACTACAATCCTCCTAGTGAGAATGAAGTCACCGGACAGAAAATTATCTTGTACCCATGTCATGGTATGGGGCAGAATCAGGTAAGAACGTAGTTTACTTTCTTCATGCTAAGCACACTGTATAAATGTTTAAATTCTGTTCAGCTCTACCTACATGTTTTAAAGAAAAATGTGGGTCATATTTTATTTTTTTAAATGTATATGTTTTTAAAGTGATTGTAAACTATCACCTTGTAAGACAACCCATTCAATTGAAAATAGAAATGAGAGGCAAAACATTTGTGTCTAGATATGAGAAAACATTATAAATACCCCCCCCCCCCCTCTTTTTTTTTAGAAGTGATCACGTTCCCTCTGTTTCCTCTGTTTCCTCTGTTCTCAGCTGCGTAAAAACTGGGGTAGGAGAAGCAACAGTACACTGATATTCCCAGTGAAAGGCTGTGCAGGGGATGGGAGGGGTGTCAATGCTCCAATTGTGCTATAAAATGTTATCACCTGCCTGTGTATTGAGCTTGTTGGGGTTTATATTATTATAGACATTGTTAATTTAATTTACTAAGTAATCACAATTATCCACTTACACATAAAAAAAAACAAAAAAACATTTGCAAAGGTAACTTAGAATAGTCAATGTTTGGGTGCTGAATGCTGTGGATCTTTGTGCTAATTCAAGTGGTGCAAGAAAAGACTAAGGCTTTGTCCCTTATCTAAATCCAAAAACAAAAATGTAATAAGTTGCAACTTATTTTTTCTTTAGGCTTTTTCCCCCCTTTAGTTTTACCTGGCATTCTTGCATATACAGGGTAACATACTTAGTTCCTGTGGTGGCTTTCCCCACTCCTCTACAGTTTCCCAGAGCTGAAGGACGCAGTACCGGGGGCCACCAGGGGGTGTCTCCCAGCAGCCAGCAGATTTCAGTAATTAGGCTCCACCTGATTTTGGCTATTGGAAAGGTAAATAACCCCTCCCTTAGTTAGTTCCACTCTTTGGATGTATATCCAGAAAGTCAACATGTTAGTTACAAGCTAATGGCTGATGCTGCAGCCATCAGACTGTTCTGCTTGTTCAGCTGACTCCTAGCTTGAAAGTGATGTGGCTGTATACCTGCAGATTCGCTTTCACAAAGTGGGCAGTAATGTATCACAAGAGATATACAGTATCAGTGGTGGCCCGTAATATACGCTTCCGGCCCCCTAATCTACATGCAGGGCACTGGACGCATGGTTCCATTGCATTTTTTTTATCCTTTTAGAAGCACATGATTAGAGCCAGAGGCTCTAACAGGCTTCAAAAAAGGGTTGGCTCCGAGCCCACCTAGTTGTGTGACAATAGCGAATGAATATTCGCTATTGTCTTCCTTATTCTCCTCCCGAACAATCAAGACGAAATCGGGACGAAAAGAGAAGAGGTCCTATTGGCTGCCAAGGAGGAGGAGATGCTGTCTGCCGCTTGGAGGAAGTGCTGCCCACAACCTAGATGGGGTAAGTACTGGTGACTGACCAGGGGGACAGGGCGGGTGGATTGTTTTATGGCTCATCCCCTCTCCCTTCCTGGCAAACTCTCACAACAATGAGAGAGAGCTGTGCATGATGTCCTAAGCCTAGGCTAATGACCAGACAAGAAACAGGAAGTGGGCTGTGTAAGGTATTTAAAGGGGCGTCCAAGCCAAGAATTAGTTATTTTTTTAAAGCTGCTGATTTTTAATAAGGACACTTACCTGTCCATAGATCTCGCGATGTCGGCTGCCCCAAGGACGATTCGTCCAGCGAATCGGCTGCCGGCGCCGCCATCTTAACAAAGGGAAGCAGACAGTGGAGCCTTGTGGATTCACTGCCCATTTCCTACTGCACATGTGCGAGTCGCACGGCGCTTTGTGAATGGCCCCGTTGTTTTCTGGGACACACACATGTCTCAGAAGGCAGCGGGGCCGCTCACCGAAGAGGAGGAAGTGCAGAGGGATAGGAAGAGGCAGATTAGGAAGACTGCCTAGCAACAGCGGTTTCAGGTAAGTTAAAAGGTAAGGTAAGTTAAAAAAATATATATTTTTTTAAGATTATTAATGCATTTTTTTTTTGAGTGGCCCTCCACTTTGATGGCAGGAAAAAAACTAAAAAAGTTTTGCTATCCAAAGTTAAAACAAGGGCAGAAGATTTACTAGATGGAAAGATGAAAAAATTACTGAAGGTCCACTTTAACCGCTTGCCAACCAGCCGGGGTCATTACACTGCGGCAGGTGGGCGCGGCTGCGTGAATCTCTTTAGGTGTACGTCGGCCGCTTTAAGAGCTCTAGGGGGCCACGTGAAGCCGATGCGCATGTCCTCCGGCGACCTGCGATCGCTTCAGAGTGAGACAAAACAGGGATCTGTCAATGTAAACAGACAGATCCCCGTTCTGTCAGGGAAGACAGATCAGGGATAGCGATCTCTGTCTACTCCCTGTCAGTACACAGTTATGCCGCGTACACACGTAGCGGACTATCCGATGGACTTAGTCTTGCGGACTTCCCGCCAGACTGTCCGTCGGACTTTCCGAACGGGCTACTTGCCCACACACGGCACTTTTTCAGCGGACTAATACGGCGTACTAAGTCCGCCGTACTATCCGCCCTACTTTTGAAATGAACGGACTCGCCCACACACGCGGAGGAAAGTCCGCTCATTTCGAGCGCGTATCCAGGTAGGCGGGGCCCGCCAAGGAGACGTCGCTGGCACCGCCACCTGGTATGGACTTAAAGGGGAACCCTAACGCCTAAAAAAAACGGCGTGGGGTCCCCCCAGGTCCACAACAGACCCTTGTCCAAGCACGCTACCCGGCCGGCCAGGAAAGGGGGGGGACAAGCGAGCGGCCCCCCTCCTGAGCCGTACCAGGCCGCGTGCCCTCAACATGGGGGGTGCCTTGGGGAAGGGGGGGCGGCGCGCCCCCCCCCCCCCCACCCCAAAGCACCTTGTCCCCATGTTGATGAGGACAAGGGCCTCTTCCCGACAACCCTGGCCGTTGGTTGTCGGGGTCTGCGGGCGGGGGGCTTATCGGAATCCGGGAGCCCCCTTTAATAAGGGGCCCCCGGATCCCGGCCCCCCACCCTATGTGAATGAGTATGGGGTACAATGTACCCCTACCCATTCACCTGTGAAAAAAAGTACAAAAAAACAACAACACACAAGATAAAATAGTTTATTGCACCGCTCTGGGGGTCTTCCATCTTTGGGGGTCTTCTCGCCGGACTCCTCCGATATCTTCTTGTAGCTCTTTTGCTAGCGGAGGAGCCCGGCTTTCTTCGTCGCCGCGGCCTCTTCTTCCGACTTCGGGGGTCTTGTCCCCCTCTTCGGTTCTTCTGCCGGGCCACCGCACCTTCTTATAGCTCTTTTACAGGCGGTGGCCCGGTCTTCTGTCGCCGCCGCCGCCTTCCGTTCTTCTTCTTCTCCTGGAGATGTTGACTCGATGCTCTCTCCGGCCGCAATGCCAGGGACGCGCTGCGCGGCGACTTATATAGGGACAAGGGGCGGGGCCATCGGTTGATGTCACATGGGTTGATGTCACATGGTGACCCCGCCCCCTTACGATGTCACAGTCCCGGAGGATGCTGGGACTGTCGCCATGTGACATCAACCCATGTGACATCAACCCATGTGACATCAACCCATGTGACCTCAACCCATGTGACATCAACCGATGACCCCACCCCTTGTCCCTATATAAGTCGCTGCGCAGCGCGTCCCTGGCATTGCGGCCGGAGAGAGAGTTGAGTCAACATCTCCAGGAGAAGAAGAAGAAGAACGGAAGGCGGCGGCGACAGAAGGCAGAAGAACCGAAGAGGGGGACAAGACCCCCGAAGTCGGAAGAAGAGGCCGCGGCGAGGAAGAAAGCCGGACTCCTCCGCTAGCAAAAGAGCTACAAGAAGATAGCGGAGGAGCCCGGCGACAAGACCCCCCAAGACGGAAGACCCCCGGAGCTGTGCAATAAACTATTTTATCTTGTGTGGTGTTGTTTTTTTTGTACTTTTTTTCACAGGTGAATGGGTAGGGGTACATTGTACCCCATACTCATTCACATAGGGCCGGGATCT
>NW_027507764.1:272709734-272711263 GCF_037356315.1 Lithobates pipiens | reverse complement strand
ATGTAACTCTGCTTAAGCCGGCCGTACCTGATCCTTTTCCCGGTAGAGGAACAGGTCCTCCTGACCCAGTGTTGATCGACGGCAATGAGGAATACGAGGTGGAGGCCATTCTGGATTTTAGAAGACGTCATGGACAAGGTCAGTTTTTAATTAAATGGAAGGGTTATGGTCCAGAGAATAACTCCTGGGAACCTGCTGCCAACTTACATGCAGATAGACTAATTCAGGCCTTTTTTACTGCACACCCTGAGAAGAGAGTCGTTAGGGGCACCCGGAGGTTGCCCCTTGTGGGGGGGCAATGTCAGGAATCCGCCCGTTCTGCACGATCGGGTGTCCGTTCGCGCACGCACGTTCGTCCCGCGGGTCGTCGTGGGCACGCGCGTCCCCAAGCACGAGCGGGTGCACGTTCTTTCGGATGTGCGCGCGGCATACGCACGCACACGAGTGCGCGTTAGCACTATTGGCGCCAGTGGCCCTTTTTAAAGGAGCAGCTGCAGTCATTCCGTGCTGTTCGTCTGCAGCTTGTGCCTGAAGAAACCCGTTGATTCATCTGCTACCTACCTGATACCTGACCTGGCTCCGTCTGACTCTGCTGACCTCTCCTGCTCTGACCCCGGCTTGTTTGACCTCTCTTGGACTGTCTACCTGTTGCCGAACCCCCTGCTTGTACCTGACACCTCTGCCAGTTCCTGCTTGTTCCTGCATCTGTACCTTGCATCCAGAAGAGCCCGCCATCCTGCCTGCAGTCTCCTCCCAGCGGCCTGCCTGCCACTGCCAGTTCCTGCTCCTGAGGATTCTCTCCTATCCGGTACCTGCTGCTGCACCTGGCTGGACTCTCCTACCCCGCTGTGCTCCGGTCTCCCTGTTCCCATTCCAGAGAGACCAGAACCAGAGCCGTAAGAGCGGTCCCCTTCCACTAAGTCAGACTCACCACCTGAGGATCATAACACCCTCTCTCTCCCACACCCCCCTCTCTTCTCTCTCTCCCCTTTCTCTCTCTCTCCTCCTTTATCTCTCTCCCCCCTTTCTCTCTCTCTCTCTCCCACACCCCCTCTCTTCTCTCTCTCTCTCTTCTTTCTCCACTCTCAATCTCTCTTCCCTCTGTCCTCTCTGCCTCTATTCTCCCTCTCCCTCTCTCTCTCTCCCCCCCTCACTCTCTTTCTCTTTCTTTCTCTCTCTCTCCCTCTATTTCTCTCTCTCCCCCCTCTCTCTCTCTCTCTCTCTCTCTCTGTCTCTCCCACACCCCCTCTCTCCTCTCTCTCTTTCTATCTCTCCTCCTTTATCTCTCTCTCCTCCTCTCGCTCTCTCTCTCTCTCTCCCCTTCCCACTCCCTATCTTCTCTCTCTCTCTCTCTCCCCCCCCTCTCTCTCTCTCTCTCTCTCTCTCTTCTTTCTCCACTCTAACTCTCTCTTCCCTCTGTCCTCTCTGCCTCTCTTCTCCCTCCCCCCTCTCTCTTTCTCTCTCCCCCTCTCCCTCTCTCTCTGTCTCTCTCTCTCCCTCTCTCTTTCTCTCTCCCCCTCTCCCTCTGT
>NW_027507764.1:272692234-272699734 GCF_037356315.1 Lithobates pipiens | reverse complement strand
CTGATACCACAATCAGTTCCAACAATTTTCGATGAATTGCCTGGCCAAATACAGCGTGGAAATAAATGGCAAAACAGATTAGATAATTTGAGAAAAAAGGCTTTCTTAGAGGCAGGAACATCAGACAGTACGTATGTCATGAGTAGATGTTCTCAGTGTTCTACTGTGACTACACACGAAGCAGGAACCCAAACGGAACCATTAGATCTAACATTAACTGAATCAGAAGGCAGTTATTCAAAGATAGCAAGTCCACGAGCACTGTCATTGGATCATGCTTATTCTATGTGTTCAATGACACCGCTTTTCATGTCAACACCCAAACGTCAACCTAAAACATCAGAAATGGTAACAGCGACCCCTTTATCTCCCTCATCTGTCTCGTCTACACCTTCACAAATACCTCAGAAAACAAAGACATCAGTAAATCCGTATATTGAAACTCCAGAGGTTGTTACAAAAAGGAGAAAATTGGCTTATGCAGAAGACCCAAGTTTTCATGCATCACAATGTGAAACACCACAAAAAAGTGATCTGAGTATTTGTGAAAGTGTAGATGAAACACAACCAGAAGAAATAATTCCTCACCCACTAAATTGGGTGAAAGAAAAAAAATTCATTGTGTTTAAAAGCTGCCTGGACAAACTGCTATACAATATGTGTTGTCCTGATACTGATTGTTATTCTCGTATTCAGAAAATCGAAAAACAAACAGTTGGTACCATGGTGACAGCTTATTCTACATGTGTAAATTCACATAGATTAAAGTTGTGGGAGAGCCAACCGAAAAGTAAACAATATGCAGTGGGTAACATTCTGTTTGCTGGGGCCTTATGTGTAAGTGGAGGAAGCTATGCCAAACTTAGAGAAATGTTTGATTTATGTGGCATACAGATGTTTGGCAACTCATTGTACAACCGAGCCCAAAATCAATACATCTTTAAAGCTATTGATCACAGTTGGCAAGAGAATATATCAAATGTGATTGATGATTTGACTGAAAAACCTGTTTTTCTTGTTGGGGACGGTCAATGTGACAGTCCCGGTTTTTCGGCCAAATACTCCACTTACACTTTCATGGATCTCTTTTCCAAAAAAATTGTGGACTTTGAATTAGTGCAGGTGTCACAAACAACTTCATCGGTTGCTATGGAGAAGTTTGGATTTACCAAAAGTTTAGATCGCATAATTGACAAAAAATTGGATATTCAATTTGTGGGAACAGATCGACACACTGGCATTCGAAAATTACTGTCAACAACTGAAAAATATAAAAATTCAAATCATCAATTCGACATTTGGCATTACGTGAAAAATTTAAAACGCAAATTGGGGGGCGTGGCTTGGCGCGCAGAGGAGATGGCTGCATAGACCCAGAGCTCCCGGAGACCCACGGCCCATTAGCGCTTCTCTGGCCACATTTACGCCGCAAAATGAGCAAACAACCGAAGCAGGCTGCTGGGACCAGATCGCGGCAGCAATCGGTGTCCTCCCAGACCCGCAGCATTCAGGATATCTTCCTAACTCAGGCCCGGCCAGGCCGCAACACACCGCGCAAGATGGCGCTGCCACGAGGTGAGGAGGACGAGCTAAGTGACGGCTCCCAGAGCGCAGCAGATGATCCGGTAAGCGGGACGGGGAACCCGGATCAGCCCCTCACGCTAGGAGACATGAATTCCATAGCCTCGGACATAAAAAATACGCTGTTTACAGCGATCACGGATCTTAAAGCTGATCTGCTTTCCCTAAATGAGAAAATGGCCACAATGGAGAGGGCGGAACACAGGAGAGACCGGGCTGTACGCGGGTTGGAAGTAACGATGGCCTCTCATACCGCACACTTAATTAACATCAATAAACATTTAGAGGACCTCGACAATAGGGGTAGACACTGCAACATTAGAGTGCGAGGAGTTCCAGAGACAGTTGCCCCGGACCAAATACCATCTGCACTCCGCTCCATATTCAACAACCTACTGGAGAACCCAGCTGACACCCCCATGGAGTTTGTACGTGCACATAGGGCTCTGAGAGCACGGCCTGCTGAAGCTGCACTACCAAGGGACATTATGTGTTGTCTCCAGAGCTTTCCTTTGAAAGAGGAAATACTTAATCAGGCCTGAAAGAACGCGCGGATCCAGTTCAACGACAGTGAACTGGCTCTCTATCAAGATTTGTCCCCCATTACCTTACAGAACAGGAGGGCCCTTCGTCCGCTGCTGGAAGCGCTTAGAGAGAGGGGAATAGTCTACAAATGGCGCTTTCCTTTTGCGCTTCAGGCCACATTAAATGGGAGACAATTTCTTCTTAAATTGCCTGAAGAACTTCCTGACTTCTGTACCGCTCTGAACATTCCGTTCGTAAACCTCCCTGACTGGTATGCGGAATTCAAGACCCCTTCGCCTGACCTCAGTCTGGACGTTTCTCCCCACGCATCGCCTGCGAAGCCTCCGACGAAGAAAAGTAGAGGAGGAAGGCCGCACTCGAGTTCGGGGGAACGTCTTTTCATGTCTGCACGACAATCTAGGAGCCGGGACCGCATCTGAAGCATGCCGACGTTTGGTCGCCTAGTCTGCCCAAGATGACTGCGGATCTTTATACCATCTATGGCCAAGTATTGTTACGGGACGTTTTTCTGCTCCCCCTTTTTTTTTTTTTTTCTCTTGTTGTTTTGTTTGTTCTTTTGCTCACTGACTTACCTCATTACTTACCTCTCTGTAACTGATTTTACGCATAGCCTTGGCAAGCTGCCTGTACTAGGCTGAGATTGACTGTCCCGACCCGGAGACCAGGAGTTGCCTTGAAATGTGTTTAAGTACTACATATGGTCTCCTTTTTCTTGGCCAGAGTGAGCATATAAGCACTGTCTTACGCCTCTAAGGGCGAGTGGGTCTCCCCCTTTTTTTTTCGGTGACTCTGGGTTTTTGTTTTCATTGTTTTTGGTTTCATTTTTTGGTAATTTTTCACGATTGTTAGGGTTTTTTTTTTTTTTACGTTTGCCCGCATCAGTGAATCCACTAGTTTACTTTTGTTGTTTCAATTTTATTTTACATATTTGTGCTATTCTGTGCATCCATCGCCTCGGGAGTGCCCCTCCCGCGTTCCCCTTAAACGAGGTAGGGAGGTGTCTCCGGGTTATTCCTGGGGACGCGTCCCTACCCTCTTATTGGCTTGCGGTATATTATCCTGCAGGCAGAAACCGCTGTTTTCAGATACACCTTGAGATCAGGGTGTTCTCCCTACCCCTCCTCCCACCACACCCTCTCTTCCCCGCTTTTACTATTCTTTTGCCCTCTCTTGGTATACTTGCTTTGATACTTTCATCCTTTTCTCACTGCTCTTCTTTCTACAGGTTGCATCCTCCAGGGAGGGTCCTGATATACTAGACATGGCGTACTTTTCGTTGGGTCGTTGCCCGACTTTGATATCGCATAATGTGAGAGGCCTGAACATACCGGAAAAGCGCACCTCTGTTCTTAGGGAGCTAAATAAGGTAAAACCTTCCTTTGTATATTTGCAGGAGACGCATTTCAGGGCCGACCAAATCCCCAGATTATTTAATAAGCATTTTCCACGCAAACCCTCTTGCCAAGACGAAGGGGGTTTCAATTCTTATTCACAGGTCAACGGGGTTTGAGGTAACCCAACATTTGGCGGACCCCGAGGGTAGGTACTTGTTTCTGAAAGGGAGATGGGGCAACACGCCGCTGACTCTGGCCAACGTCTACTTCCCTAACAGTGCCCACGTATCATTTTGTAGGACGGTAGTGAAGGAGCTGAAGAGCTTTGCCACAGGGTGTGTTTTATTAGGGGGGGATTTCAACATGCCGCTTAACCCGCTCCAAGATACCTCTACGGGCAAATCGAGTTTGCCCTTCCGTACACTGAAGCAAATTAAACAGCTGCTGCAGTCATTGACCCTGATAGATTCCTGGCGCTCTTTAAACCCAGACGGTAGGGACTTCACTTGTTACTCAGCCCCACACAACAAGTACACACGCATAGATTACACGTTTATCTCACAACGGGATCTGCTGGAAGTTAACAGTTCGCATATTGGGCACCAGACCCTTTCAGACCATGCTCCGATTTCGCTATCGATGACACACCCTGACATGAGACCGAAAACTAAAATGTGGAGACTGAATCCATCCCTACTAACTGATGTAGAACTTCTCCCGTCACTGACGGAAGCACTTAGCAACTACTTTAAGGAAAATGTCACGGACGAACTTCCCCCTTTATCTATATGGGAGGCCCATAAATGTGTGATGAGAGGGGAGTTCATTAGAGCAGGGGCAGCACGAAAGAGGACGGCGGAACTTCAGGTATCGACTTTGGTTTCAAAAATAGCGCAGCTAGAGTCTTTGCACAAGCATTCCCTGGCTGTTTCTGCAGCACAGGACTTGCTTCAGGCAAGAACGGAACTGAAGGGTATTATGGAGGCTAGGAGTAAACGGACACTATTCCTGAAACAAAAAATCTATTATGAACACGGGGACAAAGGGGGTAAACTTTTGGCGAGAGCTGTTAAAGAGGCCTCCCTATCTGCTAACATCTTAGCTATCAAATCAGACGACGGCCACCTGACGAATCGAGTAGACAAAATCGCAGATGCCTTTCACCGGTTCTACTCTAATCTCTATAACATTCCTCCCCAACATAGACCGGGTGGCCTGACGGGTGACAGACAGCAAATTATACAGGACTATTTGGTCCAGAGTGGCCTGCCTACTTTGTCCCCGGAGGAAGCGGAATCTCTGGAGAGTCCATTCTCCTCAGAGGAGTTAGTAGAGACAATCAGGAGCCTCAAACCAGGCAAAAGCCCCGGTCCTGATGGACTGACGGCACATTACTACAAGGTCTTCTCGGGCTTGTTGGAAAAACCTCTTCTGAGAGCTCTTAACTCTCTTACGGACCCTATCGGTACCCCGACCTCTTTTTTGGGGGCTTACATAACGGTGATCCCCAAGCCCGGGAAGGACCCCACGGTGTGTGCAAATTACCGCCCTATTTCATTACTCAATTTAGACCTAAAAATCATGTCTAAGATTATCGCGAACAGACTTCGTAATTTTTTGCCCCAACTGATTGGTCCTGAACAGGCGGGGTTCATGCCGGGGAGGGAGTCCAGGGATAACGTGACAAAGGCTTTGAATTTGATTCACCATTGTCAAGGTGCTGGATTCGAGGGCCTTCTCCTGTCCACGGACGCGGAGAAGGCCTTCGACAGGGTCAGCTGGAACTTCCTGTTCGCGACCTGTTCCCACATTGGCCTAAGAACTCGTATGCTTTCCTGGATTTCCTCCCTATATCGGAACCCGACGGCGCAATTGAAGATTAATGGGACACTGTCGGAGCCTGTGCAGATACGTAATGGGACGAGACAGGGGTGCCCCCTTTCCCCACTTCTGTTTATCCTCACCTTGGAACCCTTCATACGGACTGTCAATAATACTCCTTCCATTATGGGATTTACCGTTGGACAGAGAACTTTTAAGACCGCTGCCTATGCAGATGACCTATTATTTTTCCTAACCCGCCCTCACATTTCTATTCCAAATTTAGTACAGGCTTTTGCAACATATGGCTATCTTTCCAACCTCAAGATCAATTATACAAAATCAGAGGCAATGAACCTGTCGCTTTCCTCGGAGGCACTCACGCAGGCACACTCGAACACATCCTTTAGATGGGTGACGGATTCGTTGAAATACCTGGGGGTTAATCTTACCCCTCAGGTTAGTGGCATCTTCAAATGCAATTTCACCCCCATACTGAAGCAGATCGGTCTTGATTTATCCAAGTGGTCTCAAGGCCTTTTCTCCTGGTTTGGTAGGGCAGCTCTGGTTAAAATGATAACTCTCCCACGCCTGCTTTACCTTTTTCACACGCTACCTATCGAGCTCCCGGCTTCCTTTTTTAAACATCTACAATCCTTATTATGGAGGTTTTTGTGGGCACAGAAACGTCCACGAATTGGGCTGCACCTACTGATGAAAACAAAGGAAGCAGGGGGGATGGGCTTTCCAAATTTTAAACTGTACTATTATGCCACCCATTTAGCCAGAATCATTGATTGGCATTGCCATATGGGAAGCAAGGATTGGATCTCGATAGAGAGTGCTGTGTCAAAGACACCTTTGAGATTTTCTCCCTGGATCCCACTAACCAAATGTCCTGGGGAGCTTACGCAGCATCCCCTTATAGGAGCCTCACTGAAGGTGTTCCACACTTTGGCTGCAAGACACCCTTTTACGTCATCTCCGGGACCACTTACTCCCCTTTTGGGCAACCCTGATTTCCCTCCCGGGATGTCAGGTAAGACCTTTACGGGACCAAATAAGGACCCCCTCCTGGCCACGAACTTGGTACATAATAAAATAGTCCTCTCATATGATAACCTACGGGATATCCTTCCCCCCGCCACTTTCACGTTTTGGAACTATAGACACGCATGCCACTACCTTCTGAAGCCGGAAAGGAGGGAGGCAGTCCTCAGGGAACTGACCCCCTTTGAGTCATTATGTTTGCGTGGAGCACCAGTAGAAAAAACCACCTCATTTATGTATGCGTCTCTCCAACAATTAGATCACACTGGATCGGATAAATTTAGGAAGCGCTGGGAGTCTGTTTTTCACACTAACTTTACTGATGTACAATGGCGTGATGCCTGCATTCTGGCTCACAAAGGTACTATTAGCACCAGATTTCAGGAAAATTCCTACAAACTGCTATCGCAATGGTACGCCACCCCGACTAAGGTGAGACGCTGGTACCCAATGTCTTCAGATCTTTGCTGGAGATGTAGGGAATCAGCGGGTGATATGCTGCATATCTGGTGGAGCTGCCCTAAATTGAAAGACTTCTGGGGAAAAATTTGTACATTAATCTTACAGATTACAAGCACTACAGTAAAACTTACACCGGAGTGCTGTCTCCTGCACATATCGAATTTACCACTGAGCAAGTACAATCGATCCTTGACTAAATACTTGCTAATAGCGGCTAAATCTCTAATTCCAAGATATTGGAAGCTCCCTACGGTGCCCTCAATAGCAGAATGGGCAAACACGGTTAATCACATTTTCGCATTGGAAGAGCTACTTGCCACTGCGAAAGACACGGCTGAGAAATTTCATAGGACCTGGTCTCCCTGGGTGCAGTTTAAGTACTCGGTGGCTTTCCGGGACCTGCTTTCCGGGTGAGGCGTTAACCCTGGCTCACAATAACGGGCTTGAGTATTGAGTATATGTTCTGAGGCAGACAACCCAACGTTTGACAGGTCCTTCCTGGGGCGATTAGCCCTGCTCTCTCCTTTTCATCTTTTTCACATCTCGTCTCCTCTCTCTTCACATTTCACTTTCCATACCTCTTTCATCTCTCTCTTTTCCCCATCCACCACCCTATTCCCCACACTGTTGTATCTATCCCAATCATCTTAATAAAGATATTGCTGAGAAGTAGTAGCCACGGCTCCTCGAGTTTTGCACAGGAAGC